>NW_006328547.1:0-315 GCF_000327345.1 Myotis davidii
TAATTTTTCGTTGAGTTGTAAGTTGTATTTATATATTGTGGATACTAGGCCCTTATCTAATACATGATTTGCACACTTTTTCTGTATGCTGTCTCTTCATTTTTTATACGGTATCACTTACAGTACAGTTTTTAATTGTGTACTGTTTCCTTTTGTTACTTGTACTTTTGGTGTTGAATCAAGAAAACATCTATGTCCATAAATTCAGGGACATAAATATTGATTCCAATGTTTTCTTCTAAGAATTTTCTAGCTTTAGCTCTTTAAAAAAAAGTTTTAACATTTTTTACTGATTTCAGAGAGAGGAAAGGAGAG
>NW_006328548.1:0-315 GCF_000327345.1 Myotis davidii
GTTTCTATCTCTCTCTCCCTCTTCCTACCTCTCCGAAATAAATTATTTTTTAAAAAAATCTCAAAAATTAAGACATTACAAATTCAGAACCCACTCCACTATTTCATTTAATTGGAAAGAATCAAGAGGTTGGGCTAAAGTTTTGAAAAATTATATTGTGAATTCATTCACAGTGTTAAAAATTTTAAAAGTAGTAATATAAATAGTTTATTATGTCTTTAAGAAGCTAGTTTAGAAAAAAGAACAGATTAAGTCAAGTCTAATCCTGTGAATTGTAGAAAGCATGAACCTTGCTAACTTCTTAGTCTCTTTCCC
>NW_006328549.1:0-315 GCF_000327345.1 Myotis davidii
CAGGTCCTGGGCCTGGCTCAAGCCCAGATGTCCTTTCATTTTTGCTCTCTCTGTCTCCCTTCATCATCCCCAGGCCTCGACTGGGGTGTTCGGATCAGGGGAAGGGAACTGGCAAAACAATAATCTTTCTTACTACTCCTGTACCTCTTTGAATCCTTTTATTTTTCAGCTTTTTTGAAATATAATTGACATACAATAAACTGAACATATTTAAAGTGTACAATTTGATGAGTTCTGACATATGTATATTCAAGACTATATATATATATACATGTATACATGTATACATATGTATATATATATATGTATATATAT
>NW_006328550.1:0-315 GCF_000327345.1 Myotis davidii
TCTCTCCCTCTCCCTTCCTTCTTGAAATCAATAAAAATAAAGATATTTAATTAAATAGTTTATAAATTACTTCAGTATATGTATATCAATGTAGTATTGTGCTTATATGTCCTTATCATGACCAATACGAAACAACTACTTTTGATCAAGCTCCTTTGCCATCTATTCCTCAAACTTCCAGGCAGAAAGGGAGGATGAGAAAGAAAACCATGGCAGGGGAAGAGCAGAAGCACTAACAGTCCCTTCTCCTGAATTCTTTTTAAAAATGCTCGTGGTCTGCCCTGTTGGCATGGCTCAGTGGTTGAGCATTGACCT
>NW_006328551.1:0-315 GCF_000327345.1 Myotis davidii
TGCTGGGCTGTGGACACATTATGAATAAGACACTGCTGGGTAAGTCCAGTAGACCCCGCTGTCCATCAGATTCGAGCCTTTCCATGCATCTCCATGCAATGAACATAACCCGCAAGTGATTCCTGTTGGAGCTGTGGTCATGTTTTTAATTCAAATGGCAGTGTTACACTTACAATACTTATTGTCAACAGTGAGTCAATAAGTGAGGAGTACTCTATTGTCAACAGAGAATCGATAAGTGAGGAGTATTTTATTGGACAGAAAATAGGAGGATATACCAAGTGACTGTATTCTCATTTCATAGATCGCTCCTGA
>NW_006328552.1:0-315 GCF_000327345.1 Myotis davidii
TTAAACTGAAATATAGAAATTGGAACAAGTGAATAGATTTATAATGGGTCTAAAGAACAAAGAGAATTAGTTGTATGCATAAATGACATTATTAGACTCCATCTGATTAACTTTGTGAATCAATCTTTTTATGGAAAAATACCTACCACATCAATTGGACATATAGTTGTCAGGATTACTGACCTACCCCAGAACAGTTTCTAAATCTGCACTGTCACTGTTTCTCTTTGACATTTCTTTTTAAAGTTCTAATTCTGTTTGTTTCTTCTTCAAATTGCTCTGTCTTTAGGTAAATTTAATGACTTGATTTATCAA
>NW_006328553.1:0-315 GCF_000327345.1 Myotis davidii
GAGGGGACAATTTGCACATTAGGCTTTTATATAAAGATGTTCTTATTCTTGTGCAATTCATGAGAAGATTAGAATGATATCTGGACTTAGTCTTAAATGGTTTTATAAGAGAATAGGCTGAAGATTTTAGGACTAAAGTGTTATGATATCTGCAATTTACCTTTAAATGGTTCAGGGAAAAAATGCACGTACCCACGGGCTCACAATTTGGTTAAATAAATGTGGCAAACTGTTAAAAGGGTTGGATCTAAGTGGAGGGTATCTGGGTGTTCATCGTGCTATTCTTTCCATTCTTTTGCATGTTTGAAAATTTCA
>NW_006328554.1:0-315 GCF_000327345.1 Myotis davidii
TCTGGCCCGTGGGCTGTAGTTTGCCCATGGCTGTGTTAGACCGAAGGCTGTGTCTGCCTTGAGTTTCACACCTTTACTGTATCTGCTCTGACTTGTACTCCCTCCTTCCATGAATCTGGTCCTTTGGTTGTCCACTTCAGATTCTCCTGGTTGGTGGGGCTGCATGCACAGTTCCTCTGGTTGTGACTCCCTATGAGGGCCCAGAGCCCTGTGGCATGCAATTCAATGTGCAGTCTCGGCACCCAAGGCAGTATGGCACCCTAGGACCCTCTGAGAGGGCATATGCAGCATGGTCCTGTGACCTGTGGCTGGGCA
>NW_006328555.1:0-315 GCF_000327345.1 Myotis davidii
TTTTATGACTAATGCTCCCTCTCATGAAATATATATTTTATCTTTTCTTGAATAAGGTCAAACCCCAAGGGATAGCATATTTGTTCATGACCATTATGTTGTAATGAGGTTACATCATAACGTTGTTATATTCTCAGTCACTGGACTTTGGATACATAGTGGAAACAATGTGATAATTTGCACATGTTATTATTCTTACTTAATTTGAATTTTGAAAGATCAGGGAAGCGTTATCCCAAGCATTATTCCAATGTACACTTCCCCTTTAAAGAGGTAGGATTTGCCCAGCTGGTGTGGCACAGTGGTTGAGTGTCA
>NW_006328556.1:0-315 GCF_000327345.1 Myotis davidii
TAAAAAATCAATAAAATATATTTAAAAAAAGGGCTTTGTAAGGTATAAATACTACATAGCTGTGAGTTATGATCATGAAGATGCTAAGTAATTAGCCATTTTATTCTGCACTTTAAGTAGAGGATCAACATCTAAGTCTGGAAGCAGGAGGGAGACCTCAGAAATTCGTGTGCCTGACTTCTGTTTTTTGGTATCCCTGTACACTGCATTCTCCATGTGGCCATACACACAGAGGAACACACTCTTCTGTGTTTTCTTCAGTAACTGCTCAGTGCTCGAAGTTTATTATTTTTTCAACTGGAATTCTGAATATCT
>NW_006328557.1:0-315 GCF_000327345.1 Myotis davidii
ACCATGTTTCTCTTTTATTAGATAAGGATTATTCAGAGAATTATATCATTATTATCCAGTCATCAAGCCCTCCTGACTTTTTTCAAAGTATCTCTCATGTTTTCTTTCATTGTTATTCTACTAATAATACTTTAGATTAGACTTCCAGCATTTTTTTAGGAGTCTCCTGACTATTCTTTCTTTCTACTAACTTTTTTTCACCCTAATTTTTATAATTCACCCTGGAAAATACCAGCATAAGTACAATTTTATTATGCAACACACACTATAATTCTTCCATTGCTTCTTTTTTTTTTTTAAATTTTATTATTTATT
>NW_006328558.1:0-315 GCF_000327345.1 Myotis davidii
GGGCGGCTGATGGATCATGATGTTTGAGAGCCCTCTCTGGACCAGGCACCGTTCTGTGCGCCTGACAGTGACTGTGCCATCGAATCCCCCCACACCCAGTCTCCACTTGCTTCCAGGTGAGAGATGGGGGCGCAGGAGGTAGCGGGAAGGTAACCGCCAGTGAGTGCGGGGCAAAGCCGACCAGCTCCCTGCCCCCAGCCCCTCGCTCTCACCAGCCCCGAGTCCCCACTCCCGCCCTCGCTTGCTCCGTGATGCCCCGTGCCCAGTATTCCACGTGTGTCGGGCTGGTTCACTGGCAGGACAGTGGCGCCCTGG
>NW_006328559.1:0-315 GCF_000327345.1 Myotis davidii
AAAAATATTTTTTTTAAAAGAAACACTACTCGCAGTTGTGTGCTAGTAAGGACAAGCAGAAACCTCATTTCTCCCACCTGCACAGCTTTAATACTTGTTCTTTGTAATGTTTCCTTGATTGTGAACTGTGGACATTCAAGGTAACACTTGGCTTTAACCCTGCAAGATATACTTAGCAGCAGCACCCCACATCACCACTGATACCCAGGAGCTTGGATGTCAGTCTGAGTGGCAAAGGGACCAAAATATTGCCACGCTGAAGCTGCTTTTGGGGATATTGATTTTTAAACTGGTTATTAAGAAACAAGACTCAGA
>NW_006328560.1:0-315 GCF_000327345.1 Myotis davidii
TAAAACGGTTGGAAATACGGCAGGTCTCCCCACATTCAGAACATTTATAGTGTTTCTCTCCAATGTGGATTCGTTGATGCCGATTGAGATGTGAGCTCTGTCTGAAGCTGTCCCCACATTTGGGACATGTGTATGGCTTTTCCCCTGTATGCGTCCTCTGGTGTTTAACCAAGGCAGTACTCTGAGTGAAGCTCTTCCCACATTCTTTGCATTCATAGGGTTTCTCCCCAGTGTGGATTCTATGGTGTTTCAAGAGGTCAGAACGCTGTTTGAAACTCTTTCCACAGTTATCACATTTATAAGGTCTTTCTTCAT
>NW_006328561.1:0-315 GCF_000327345.1 Myotis davidii
AAAAGAACCTAGCCTAGCCGTCAAGGAGTGAGCTGCCATTGTCTGTACTAAGTAGGTCTTCACTCCTAAGAGCAGAAATGGAACCTGTGAACCTGTGTCCCACTGCCCATCAAAGTGCCTAGCACTGAAAAGAGACTCAATAAGTGACTAGGTTTCTAATATCAGTCACTAACAAGTCATGTGATTTGGGGCAAAAAGACCTAAACTTAGCTCACCCAGCTGTGAAATCATGTTGAACTCTACAACCCCAAGGTGGATAACTCACACCTTTATTCATCACCCTAAATATTTACTTAGTGCCATCTGTGTGTCTTT
>NW_006328562.1:0-315 GCF_000327345.1 Myotis davidii
TGGTAAACAACAATACTCAAATAGACAAGTAGCTCTCAGGACATAAATAATTATGACTAAGACTTCTAATTCTTTCAGAAAATTATTAGTTTACAGTTTAAGTGGACTTTGGCATTCTAAATACGGTTTACTTTTGATCATTGAATAAATTCTTATTGCTGACAGAAGTAAAAATGTGCTGGAAATATTTACAATCTCAGGCAAAATCACAAATGTTCCCCATCTGTCTCTGCATAGAAAATGGATCAATTTATTGTAGTCAAACTTTATTACCTCTATAATTCCACATACATTTTCACTAGGCAAAATTGTCCT
>NW_006328563.1:0-315 GCF_000327345.1 Myotis davidii
CATATGCATCTTCCTCTAATCAGCGCTTTCCATGACCCTGAGCAAACCTGGGAGCGGCTAGCACCAGACTAAGAATGGCAGATGAGGAAGACCACAAAGATAAACATCAGCACTAATGAAATCAGACCCAATTCGCTTTTCTTTCACTGGCCCTCTCTCTCACACCAGGCACCTATGGAAAGGATGGAGGGAAAGATGCGAATTGGGTCTGAGGTGGAAGTTTGATTAAGGTGGCCCAGATGTTCTGGAACTAGACTGAGAGACAGAAGCTACCAAGCCAGCTGTGCTGTGTGCCTGAAGAGCCCCCTATTGGGA
>NW_006328564.1:0-315 GCF_000327345.1 Myotis davidii
GTAACATTTTTCTTAAATTTCATGTTTAAATATATGATCTAAGAATCTCATAATAGACTAGGAAATTTTTGTTGTAAAATATGGATGTTGCTCTTGAAAAGGCTGCTAATAACAGTGGAAGGTTAAAGTGTACTTCATATATGATGTTTTTTCTGTAAAATGTTTAAATTGATGCATAATGTACATATAATACCATGTACATTTTTAAACATATGTATACATATGTATAATCAGCAGCTTGAGACACAAAGGATGTTTCCAGCTTATGAATCAATATATCCTCTAAAGAGATAAACTCTTAAGTCTTAATTCCAT
>NW_006328565.1:0-315 GCF_000327345.1 Myotis davidii
ATAGGGATGAAAATGTATTGTCAAGACTAGACATTTAAACAGAAAATCTAGCACTCATACATATTTTGGCTCCCTGGCCATTTTTCTTTTTGGACCAACTGCTTTCCATTTTTGCTCTTCTTTACCTTTGTACCTCATATCTGGTTTTAATTTTGGATATTCCAGACTAGGGTAATTATATGTTCCCTATCACTAAAATCCTTAGGTAGTTCCACATTCTATTTCTATGTACTTTGATCATTGACTATGAAAACACAGCTTTATCCATGTGTCTTCATTTTTGTGCACCAAGTCTTGCTTTGGTGTTCCTGATCA
>NW_006328566.1:0-315 GCF_000327345.1 Myotis davidii
ATTTCTAGAACTCTTCATGTTGCAAATCAGAATCTCTACACCCATTAAACTTCCCTTTTCTCTCTCCCCCTAGTTCTTGGTAATCAGCATTCTACTCTCTGTTTCTATGAATTTGACTACTTTAGATAGCTCATATTAGTGGAATCATGCAATATTTTTCATTTTCTGATTGACAGGTCTCAAAGCATATTGTTCTGAAAATTAACCCATGTTGTGGCATGTGACAAGTTTGACTTCCTTTTTAAAGCTGAAGAATATTCCATTGTATGTATATAAACACTTTCTTTATCCATTCATCTGACATTTGGGTTGCTT
>NW_006328567.1:0-315 GCF_000327345.1 Myotis davidii
GGGGGAAAAAAGGGAAGAAAGGTACTAGCTGTGCTTTCCTTCAGTTTATAGAATGAGTTCTTTATAAGGTTTTCTTGTGCATTGCCTTTTTTCATATAGGGAGCCCAGAGAGCGTGTAGCTTTCATTAAGTCACTGGTAAGGAGTCAGTGAGTTCCCTGGGCATGGAATTCCTGAGGCTGGATTTCTCAAGGCCTCAGTACAAACTTCCTTTTAGTGCTCACACTCCTTGGAGGAGGTGAGAAAGTTTGCAAAGTCTTGAAGGGGGTTGGATCTAGGTTCTTCTCACCCAAAACTTTTCTTTCTTTTTTTTTTTT
>NW_006328568.1:0-315 GCF_000327345.1 Myotis davidii
TCCCTCTTCCTTCTATTCTGAAATAAATAAAAAAGAGTATTCTTTCCCAACTTCCGAATTTCTCCCAGATAGCCGGCAGTGAGCGTCTCAGGATGTAAATCGGATTATGTCACTCACCAAGGTACCCCCACCCATGTTGCCTCCCACTGCATCAGAATGAAGCCTGAACTCCTGATTAGGGTCCTCGAGGCCCAGTGCTCCTGAACGTTGCCCTTCTCTCTCTTCTAACCTGTCACTCATCCACCTCACTGCCTGCCATCAGCTTCTTCCTTTAAAAGCAATTTTGCAGCCAAAACCGGTTTGGCTCAGTGGATA
>NW_006328569.1:0-315 GCF_000327345.1 Myotis davidii
AAAAAGAGGATTAAATGAGTTAATATTTTCAAAGTGCTTGAACAGAATCTACATTATGATGAGCATTTTATATGGTAAATGAAAAAATGGTATGGGTCAATTCTGAGTCACAAATTTAAAATGGTAGAGAAAGAAGAAACTAAATAGTGGGAGGGGAGAAGGGAGTGTAAAAGGAAAGAGAAGAAAAGAGGAATTTAATGAAGAAACAGAAGGAGAGAGAGTATTCTAGAAGAGAACATAAGATTGGAAGGAAATGAGGTAGGAGGACAAAAGGAATGGAGTTGGGGAGTCTAAGGTAGCAAGAACTAAACAAGC
>NW_006328570.1:0-315 GCF_000327345.1 Myotis davidii
GGTAATAAACCCACACTTATAAAATTAATATTTCACAAAGCATGCAAGATCATACAATGGGTAAAAGATAGCCTATTTAATAAATGTTGTTGGGAAAATTAGACAGATATGTGCAAAGAAATGAAGCTAGACCACCTTCTTACATCATATAAAAGAATGAATTCAAAATGGACTAAAGACGAAAATGTAAGTCTCAAAACTATAAAAATCTTATACTAATAGGATTAACTATTAGTTAATAACTATAGTTATTAGGAATAACTATAAAAATCCTAAAACTGTAAGAAAACATAGGCAGTAAAATCTCTGACATTT
>NW_006328571.1:0-315 GCF_000327345.1 Myotis davidii
TTCCATTTTATCATCTAAGCAGATATAATTTGGAAGTTCCCAAATTATTTGTAAAATAATTTTTAGAAACATCTGTAAACATTGATCAGGTGTTTTATTTGTTTGTTTTTCAGGAGTATTACTTGTTATGAACATTTAAAAATAATTATTTTTGTCATGGACTAACCTTGATTTAGTCCTAATGTAATAATGCTGACTATGTATCAGTTTAAGCTCCTAATTAAACAAGTAATTTGGAAAAGTCTTTTCCAGAACAATATCACATTAGATTGCTCAGTTTATGAAATGTAAAAGATTATTTGTATTCTCATTGTT
>NW_006328572.1:0-315 GCF_000327345.1 Myotis davidii
TCAATAAATATCTATGTCTGTATAAACCTAGGACGCCCACTCTATGCCAGGCACAGAAGTATAATTACTATGGCTTCCTATAAAATGCACTCTTTCTCAAAAAGCATAGGAATTAAAATGTAGTTAATTCTTGTTAATAGTAAGAAATTCAGAGAATTGTACTTACCATTGCAGTAAAAAGGAGTGGGGAAACAACTAACCAATTTCTTTGAAAATTCCTGAATGGTCACTGTGCCTGCTGCCATACCCATGCATTCACCTGTTTCAAAAGTCATGAACTCTATCCCAGGTATATGGCAGAATATCCATGTGTGT
>NW_006328573.1:0-315 GCF_000327345.1 Myotis davidii
TGCAGAAGGAATCTGGGCAAAAGAAATCAGTGGGTAGAGTACAAAGCAAGTCATTAAGCAGATTTAACAAGCAGTATTGTCTGGCTGGCTACATTCTATTTAGCAATCCTGCCATGCTCAAGAAAAATCTCAAGATCTAAACCTAACCCAGGCAGCTTGGGTTTCAGACTGGCCCCCAACTTGATCAAGTTTAAACATCGTTTTGGCCTTCAACAACCTGGGCTACACATCAGAATTATTTACAAAGTTTTAAAGACATATAGATTCTAAACCCCAGCTTCTGAACTTTACAGAATCAAAATCTCTAAGGGTGGG
>NW_006328574.1:0-315 GCF_000327345.1 Myotis davidii
CAGCTGGGATTATAGGAATAGTCTTGAATCTGTAGACCAATTTTGGAAAAGTGCCATCTTAACAATATTAAGTCTTCTGACCCACAAGGTTCAGAGAAGTTACCTGCCCATAGCCAGGTAACTTTTTATAAATAATAGAAGTGAGCCGGCTCTCCCCACTAACTTGTGCCCTGGTTGAGTGCCTAGGAGACTGACCTATCCCAGCACCATCCCCGAGAGCCAAACAAAGGCACTGCCATCTGAGCAGTTGTCCATGGTGCCATTTGAAAAGTGAAGCTAAACTTCTCTAGATATGTAACAAGGTAAAAAAAAAAA
>NW_006328575.1:0-315 GCF_000327345.1 Myotis davidii
CCTGGTCATGGCATGAGTATCCTTACAGGACACATAAGCAGCTATAAATACTCATAAGCACACACGTACACTTGTACACATACTCTTACATGCATACACAATCATGCATACATACAAGCATATCTAACAGCTATATATACAGTATATACAAACAGGATTCAGATGCAGTCCTACACATCATAGAATATGATGCATACACACGTGTGCACAGGCCTGCATATACTGCTTCATGCACACACAGAGACACACATTCAGAGCAGCCCCTCCTTTCTGCAGAACCCCCACTGAGCCTGGGTGGCTGCTGATAGAATGGGG
>NW_006328576.1:0-315 GCF_000327345.1 Myotis davidii
AATGTACTCTTGAAACCCATACAATCTTATTAAACACTGTCACCCCAATAAATTTAATTAGAAAATGAAAAGAAAAAAGGGGGTGAAAAAGCTAGAATGTGTAGGACCTCTTTGGTTTTTAGAGAACTTGGAGATATGATGCCTTTGGCCCACTAGCACATTTAAAAAAATGTACCCAGTCTATAAATAAGTAAATAAATACTCATATCCTTGGTGACTCTGATTCCGAAGTCACCAATAAATCTAGTTTATAAATATCTGTAGGGGTAAGAAATGTCCTAGGGGCAGCAGTGGGGACTGTGTTCTTGGGGACAG
>NW_006328577.1:0-315 GCF_000327345.1 Myotis davidii
CTTTCAGAGAAAGAAAATGGAGAGACCCGGGCATATTGGCCCAGGCCTTGTGGGGGTGGCCTGTGAGTGTACAGACGGTGGGCGGGGCCGGCTCAGAGCCGGGTCAGAACTGTGTCCTCCAAACACCCATGCTGGAGCTCTACCCCTCAGTGAGGTGAGCCTGTTGGGAGGTGATTGGGGCCAGGTGAGGTCGGGGCACGGGGCCTCCATGGTGGAGTTAGCACTGAACTCTCACTTTCTACCAGGTGAGGATGCAGGGGGAAGGCAGCCACCCACACGCCACCGGGAAGAGGGTTCTCTCTCTGACTTTCTACC
>NW_006328578.1:0-315 GCF_000327345.1 Myotis davidii
CCAAGTTACCAGGTTAGTGGTAACTAGGTTGCCCGTGGCCAAATTACCAGTTACCAATTGCCAGGTAACTGGTTACCGATTACTAGGTTGCCGATTACCAGGTTAATGGTTACTGGTTGCCAAGTTACCAGTTACCAGGTTACCCGTTACCAGGTTACTGGTGACCAGATTACCGGTTACCAGTAACCAGGTTACAGGTTACCAGCTACAAGTGAGCCGTTCACCTGTTACCTGTTATGAGGATGCCGGTTACCTGGTGACTGGTTACCAGGTCCAGGGTTATCAGGTCACCAGGTCAACAGGTACCTGTCCCCA
>NW_006328579.1:0-315 GCF_000327345.1 Myotis davidii
AAGACATAAAGAGGCCATCAAGAGTGCTAATGTGGCTAAGCTGGGAAAGAAAAAAAATGATGAAAGGAAATGGAGTAAAAATAAAACCTGTTGTTGACTTGAATAAAGGAAGAGCAGTAACTTCTGCTCACAGCATTTCGGAGGCAGTGGTAGGTGAAAAGGTGAAGGTGCAGCAGGCTGACTTCCTGAAAAACACTCCTGAAACAAGTGCTGAAGGTGGTTCCTTGAAGACTAGTAGGGGATGGTTAGATAAACTTAAGAAAAGAAGTGTTTGTTCATAGTAATGTTAATGTAAAAAAAACACCGAAACCTGCA
>NW_006328580.1:0-315 GCF_000327345.1 Myotis davidii
AAAATAGCTTTTGGAATCACCATTTTATAAAGGGAGTCTTAAGTGTCTTTCTCCTTAATAAGGAACATACATCATTTACATCTAAATCCTCAGCCCCAAGGGCATGAGTAGGAGAGGATTGGAAGCAAGGGAGTATTTTCTAGGTGACAGAATGATGGTTCAGGGATTCTCCAGGGTGTGGTTGGCTTTGCAAAAAGGAGTATTTCCTGAGCTGGGTCTGGAAATACCAAATCTAGTTGGCCTCTAAGAGACTTCACTTTGAGTATGTTAATTTTGCAAATTAAGCATTGAGCTTCTATGGCCACATGCACTTGC
>NW_006328581.1:0-315 GCF_000327345.1 Myotis davidii
TGAAAGTCTATGTTTCAGAAGAAATCATTGTATTAAAAGAAAAAGCAAACAAACTTGTAACTGTTTTACATCATTTTCATGACTAAAATTTCCTAGCATATCAGTGATTATAATGCATCTATTACAAAAGTTATGTCCCTAAAAACTGTATCCACAATTACTGTCCATTGGGATATCATCTGTTGTAGAGGTATATTAGCTTTTCTTGTGGATATTATCTTGAGGATATTTCTTTGGGCCTTGAATATACAGAGTTCATGCTGGAGTGTGTAGGAATTGCATTTGTCATGTTCCAAACATGAACTCAGACAGTGG
>NW_006328582.1:0-315 GCF_000327345.1 Myotis davidii
GTCATGACCCACAGGTTGAGAACCGCTGCTAAGAATATTTTGGGGTCTCATTCTATTTTCCTTAGATTTTGGTAAGCACTGCTCTCATATCACCTAGCATTGGTTGTTACCTTGGAGGAAACGAAAATTAGCTGGTATTTATTTATTTCATATTTTCCTGGTGACTTCACCCCTAGCGCATCCTTCCTTTATCCCCAGAGTTCAATATGCGACGAGGATGTGTTCCAGCACTCATCATTCTGAATCATTTGTAAGGAACGTGGTGTGCTCTCTGACCCATGGATTCAGTTATTCTTTCATTTTGGGGCTCTCCTC
>NW_006328583.1:0-315 GCF_000327345.1 Myotis davidii
CTGATTTGAAATAATGGGCAAAGCCAGACTCAAACTTGAACAACAACAAAAAATTATCCTGAAGTGCCACTAGATTTTTTTATGGAGATACATAAAGGATAAAATTTACAGTATAAAACCAGCAACAGTTGATAAGTTGAGGGCATGCAAATACTGAACAAAATGATTATTGATGTTTGGGATTCCATTGTTTCACGTTATCAGCAGTGCCTGGACCAGAAAGTTCATAAGTGTGAAAACAGGCATTGAGGCAAACAATATTAAGTTATGCAGATTCCTCTAAAATTTTAAAAGGAACTGTATGTTAATAATAAA
>NW_006328584.1:0-315 GCF_000327345.1 Myotis davidii
TTACAAACTTTCCAATCAAGTCTCGTGTGCTCCCCAACAGTATAGTATATTCATATCCAGTTCATAAGGACATAAATGTGAGTCCATGAATCAGTCTTGGCTTTTGCAAGTCACTAATGTTGGGAATATTTTGTTACTGCCGCACAATGTGGTCTAAGCTTTCTGATACTAATATTGTCTCTATCTCTGTGAAAGGTAGTGAGAAAATGGCCTGGTCTTCTGAGAGGACATTCTCAGAAAATAACAGAGTTGTAATAATTCTAGGTTTTTCCAAGTGTGGTGTCACATCAGCATCACTTGCAAATTCCTACGCCT
>NW_006328585.1:0-315 GCF_000327345.1 Myotis davidii
GGCAAACAGGAGCTCTGAGTGTCTGAGGCAAAGCCAGACACCCACCCCCTCCATACATGTCCCCTCTCCCCTGACAAATACTGCATAAGGAACTCCCCAGAAGCCCTGGGGCCAAGGATAACGTGAAATACCAACTATGGACTAAAGGCAATAAAAATATCTCTTTTTTTCCTTTGGACTGCATGAAGAGAAATAAATCTCTTAAATTCAGCTTTTCATCTAAGGTAGTGCAACCACTACATATGCAGAAATCCATTGAGAGATCTTTGAATCACCCCTGTGGATACTAAGGGACATGAGAGATGGATGCAAATG
>NW_006328586.1:0-315 GCF_000327345.1 Myotis davidii
GCTCATCGGTGCTATCCAGGTTTGAGTTTGAAATGTCAAAGCTAGTATGTTTCTGCTGCTCACTGGTTAGTGCTCAGGTAAAGGTAATGTAGGGAGATCTCCCATGTTGGCCCAATCTTGAGGCGTCTAGACCTCTGGGTGAAATGATGAGCGAAAAAGGCCTTTTCTATTAGATTTGGAGCAGAAAGGAAAGTGTGTGTGTAAAGGCTTCCCTCTGAAATCTCCCCAAGGAAGGTACAGGAAAGGGGTCCATTCAGGAAGAGAGAACAATATAAGAATGTTAGAATAATAATTGCCCTCGATGGATGCTTGTGG
>NW_006328587.1:0-315 GCF_000327345.1 Myotis davidii
TCCAGGTCTAGAGGGGGGCTCTTTTAGATGGAGGACACAGGAAAGATCTCTAGGAGAAAGGAGGTTTGAAGTTATTCCAGAACATATATCCCCAGTGTTTTTGGGTGAGAATGGAGCCCCGGACACTCACTTTGAAAGAAGCGGTAGCTGCGCTGGTCTGTGTGACTCAGTTACTTGGGCATCGTCTTGTGCACTGAAAGATGGCCAGTTTGATTCCTAGTCAGGACACAGGCCCAGGTTGTGGACTTGATTCCCAGCATGCAGAAGGCAGCCAATTGATGCTACACTCTCACATCAATGTTTCTCTCTCTCTCC
>NW_006328588.1:0-315 GCF_000327345.1 Myotis davidii
AGACTGCAAAAAGACAGAACCTGCATATGTGTGTAGCACTAACTACAGGTGTTTAGGAAACATATGAACACACACATTATATTATAAAAACCTACACAAAACCTACATAAGATCTATCTATAGATAGCTATCTAGGTATGTAAAACCTCATGGTAAATACTGATTTCTCACCCAGATTTCGAGGTATTCTCTCCTTCCAGGAACATGTCCCACTGACGTCAGACATGAGCATGGGACTTGCTTCGGCCACTTAAATATGAATAGAAATGGTGTGTGTCTCCTCCATGTAGAACAGCGGTTCTCAACCTGTGGGTC
>NW_006328589.1:0-316 GCF_000327345.1 Myotis davidii
CCCCAAAAGGAATAGAGAAGCAAAGCTGACACCAGCCCTTCTGAAGGTGGGAGACCCATGAAGTCGCTGTGGACTGAGCCTGGCGCTGGGGGCAGCGGGGACCTGCCTGCAGGTCCAGAACCTGGAGCTGCTCCAGCAGCTGTTGCGCCAGGCGGGCTCTGAGGAACGGGCTGAACTTCGCTGCTGATTCCAGGAGGTTGAAATTGTGCAGCTAATGAGTTTTCCTCCAGCTGAGCTCAACTCAATGACAAAATCATCGACGGAATGCCCTGTATGTGCCATTGCTGGGCCGACATAGTAACAGTACAAGTTTATG
>NW_006328590.1:0-316 GCF_000327345.1 Myotis davidii
TGGAAAACAGTATGGAGGTTCCTCAAGAAATTATAAATAGAACTAACATATGATCTAGCAATCCTTCCTCTGGGGATATATTTAAACAAAATGAAACAATTATATCAAAGAGACATCTGCACTCCTGTATTCATTTTGGCATTATTCATAATAACTAAGGTATGGAAACAACCTAATTGTCACTTGAAAGATGAATGAAGAAAGAAAATGTGAGATGTATACAGTGGAATATTATTTGGCTTTAAAAAGAAGGAAATCCTGTCATTGTGACAACATGGGTGAACTAGAAGGCATTATGCTAAGTGGAATAAGACAG
>NW_006328591.1:0-316 GCF_000327345.1 Myotis davidii
CTTGGAGTTTCTCTTAGTCTGTGCCCTAAAAGACTATTTCATTTCTACTCTATAGACAACAGGAATAAGGTACTTTTGGTCTTTAATACATTCTGAATTGTGTCCTTCTTCTCTCTGTTTCCTGAAGAAAAGTCATGGTGCAGGTTTGTTTTCCTTGCTTCCTTGATCCTATATTTTCCTGTCAGAGCCTACATTGCTCTCCTTGGAGGTTTCCTTGATGTCTGACTGGCACCTAACCCTCCTTTCTCATTGTGCCACAACCTCCTTGACTTTCCCTCCTCCCAAACATCCCTACTGCTGCACTCTCTCTCTCTCT
>NW_006328592.1:0-315 GCF_000327345.1 Myotis davidii
GAGGAGTGGGAAGCCAGCATTCCTTTATCACCATTCACAAGACATTGAGAAGAGCCTGGATATAGCTCCACAGAAGATATATAAACATTCTTCTTCTGAAACTCAAATAAACAAAAACCACCAAATTGTTAAGTCAGCATTTCTTAGGCCTGCGAATGATCCATCTCTCAATCTGTTGGCCGTGGCCGGTCAAGATCTTGAAATTGAAAACCATCCAATCCCTGCAGCAAATGTAATTGTGGTGGTAAGTGTTGCACTTAACTGATGTTTATGCTTGTGTTTTTCTCTGTGGTTGATTCTGAAAAAAAAGAAGAA
>NW_006328593.1:0-316 GCF_000327345.1 Myotis davidii
CCAGCAACAATGGGTAAGAGAAGTGGCAGCCCTGAGGCCAGATGCCCTGGTGGCCTCCGCGTGGGGAAAGACAGAGTTAACGGCCACGCCGCTGGCTTCCCATCGGCTGTGTGTCTACCGCCCAGGAAGCCCCAAGCTCCTCTCAGATCCTGACCCCAACAAGGATGAAGAGAAACAGACACTGACTCAGCAGTCAGGAGGGGCTGAGTAACACAACATCGGCCCCCAGACGCAAACACGTGCGTGCTGTGCGTACTTGCCTCTGGCTAGATACCAAGTAAACGGCAATGTCTCAGGCCGGGGGGAACCCAAACTT
>NW_006328594.1:0-316 GCF_000327345.1 Myotis davidii
TTCGTGCATTAGGCCTCTAGTAAATAAATAAAATTAGACAAAAAATTTTTTAAAAGATAAAAATTTTGCTTTAAAAAATCTTTTCTTGGCTAAGTCTCATCAGGGTTTAATTATTTGCTTCTTGTCTTTGTTGTGGCAAAAGTGGCAACCATTTTTACTAGAAAGAAGAAAAGCATGATTTCCAATGAAGATGTAAAACCACATTTATATTTATGAAATATGGCCTTTTAGTCACCTGTAGTCTGACATGAAAGTGTTATTGTTGTAATTAGCTAGGTAATAGTAATAAAGGAAAGAAAGCAAAGGGAAGTCAGAC
>NW_006328595.1:0-316 GCF_000327345.1 Myotis davidii
TTGTATCTCTCAAACCTGGTGGGATCCTGCCTTTTTTGTGAATGTTTAATTAATATTTGCTAAATAATTGAATGCACAGATATATATGAAGTTGATATTATAAAAACCCACCTTCTATATAACTGACTTCCATAGTGAAAACACATAATTTTAGAATGCTGATATCAATTCTGACATCAATGCAATTTCTAGTATGTGCCCCACTCAGATATGATGATAATTGAAAATAATAGAGAATTGTAATCTTGGAGGAGGGGTTGTCAATAGCAAAAAGCCAATATTTTTCTTATTCTATATAATAAAAGGGTAATATGCA
>NW_006328596.1:0-316 GCF_000327345.1 Myotis davidii
CATTACATCACATAATACAAAATGTGATCCAGTCAGATTATCTGGATCAAGCTCCAGCAGTTAATCTTTATTACCTTGGACCCAATTTCAATTTCCTTGACTATAAAATTAAAGTAGTCCATTTTCATCCATTCGATTTATTTAATTTTAAAGAAGTAATCACCTTCTATAGGGTGATTAGAGGATTAAATGAGATAATATATATTAATATGTTTAACACATGCCTGGCCTATATTAAGTATTAAAGTCTATTAGCAAATATTATGATAGTTTATGTGGTTACCACTCAAAAAATAACTCAAAACAAACAAACAAA
>NW_006328597.1:0-314 GCF_000327345.1 Myotis davidii
AGGTGACTGCACCTCTAAGCCAGCAATGATGGGAGCTGAGGCTGGTTGGGTGCTGAGGGAGTGGGGAAAGCCAGATTCTGAATAACATTGAAGGTGGGGTGGGCAAGGCTTGCTCCTAGATCAGATGTGGGTGAGAAAGAGGAACTGAGGAAGTTCCAAGCATTGGATTTCAAAGGCCCAAAACAAGGCCTTCATGAAAACAACAAAAACACAAGTGTTGGAGAAGATGTGGAGAAACTGGAGTCCTCCTACATTACTGGTGGGAACATCAAAGGTTGCAGCTGCCCTGGCCAGTGTTTTCAGTGGTTAGAGCA
>NW_006328598.1:0-316 GCF_000327345.1 Myotis davidii
ATTGTACCAGCAATTACATTCTCTGGCCTGCAAGTGATACCTCTTGATTTCCACTCCTGCCTCATTAGTCAAAACTGCCTTAAAGGGCCCTTAACAATCTAAATATATTAAATCTCCTTGCCTACTTTCTGTTCAGTGTTATCATGACCTCTGTATCCCAGTTTTTATTTATTTATCTACTTATGTATCTATTACTGCAACAGATATTTATTACATACATTTCCATATGGATAGTCATCTTTCATGCTTTACTCATATTTTTGTCTCCTCAAATCCATTTCCATCTTATCTAATACCAGAAAAATACTTCTTTTTT
>NW_006328599.1:0-316 GCF_000327345.1 Myotis davidii
TCCACTGAGCCAAACCGGCCAGGGCTGGATTATTCTTTATGATGAGGAGATGTCCTGTGCATTGTAAGATGTTTAGCAGCATTTACTACCTATGAAATACACACTTTAAATAAATAAAATATAAAGACACATAGTTTGAAAGTAAATAGAGAAAGATATGCAACAGTAAAGCATAAGAAAGTGGAATGGCTATATTAGTATCAGATAAAACAGATTTCAAGACACAGATACTATGGAGATAAAAAGGGGTATTTTATAATAACAGAAGTATCAATATAATAAATATCCTATATAATAAAGAGCTATTATGCTAATT
>NW_006328600.1:0-316 GCF_000327345.1 Myotis davidii
TCTGGTGGGAATAGAGATGGTCCTAATGTGAGACCAGGTTAATATAATGCCTAGTAAAGAAGCCACAGGAACCAGTATCTTAAGATATTTACTATGTAAATTATTTTTCAACAAACAAATTACCTCCTCTTTTATACACCTTTGTCCATGTTATGAATATCCACTTGGTCGCTATTCTAAACACTACAATATTTACTGTGTTTCAGGGTCTAAAAATTTATTCCATATTGTTAACTATTTTCAGTCATCTGACCTTGTTTCTCATCACATCCTCTTGTTACATCCTCTTTCTAAAATCAATAAACATATTTTTTTT
>NW_006328601.1:0-316 GCF_000327345.1 Myotis davidii
TTTGAGTTAATTTTTATATCTGGTATAAAGTAAGAGTCCAACAATTTTATTTTGAATTTTGAATATCCAATTTGCCCAGCACCATTTTTTGAAAAGGCTGGCATTTACCAAGTGAATGGCCTTGATATACTATCATTTGACCATATATGCAAAGATTTATTTCTGTGCTTTTTATTCTATTGCACTGGTCTATATGTCTGTCCTAATGCCAGTACCACACACTTTTGATAACTGTAGCTTTGTAATAAGTTCAAAAATCAGGAAGTGTAAGTCTTTTAGGAAGAGTTATTTTAATTCACATGAAATGAAAAATATG
>NW_006328602.1:0-316 GCF_000327345.1 Myotis davidii
GCTCTCTGCGACCCTCACAGCGTAATTTACAATAACAGAAGATTGGAAACAATCTGAACGTTCAGGAGTTACAACCAAAGCGACCTGTTGGGGGCCAAGCTCTCCACACTGTATTTATGAGCTCACTGGCTTCACCATGTATGAGGGAGGCGCTGTTATCACCCAGTTTACAGCTGAGGGAACTGGGGCAGTTGCCGCATTAATGAGGGTGACGGTGGGATGTGAAGGCACTTGCCCTGACTGTAGGTCCAGCGCTCCCTGCACACGTGGTTGACTCGGGTCTGCTTAGGCCAGTGGTTGGCAAACTGCGGCTCGG
>NW_006328603.1:0-316 GCF_000327345.1 Myotis davidii
AAGAAGAAGAGTATGTAAACAGACAATGAGTTGGTGTGATTGGAAAGGAAATGTGTGAAGGGATATGGTCAACTATAAGCTTAGACATATAAAATTTATAAATTTGCATGTGGGGCCATGTTGTGGAGGCCTTGATTACCTTGTCTGAATCTAACTCCTCTTCTTGAATTTTAGCATCATGGATACTGACTTGTATGATGAGTTTGGGAATTATATTGGACCAGAGCTAGATTCTGATGAAGATGATGATGAATTGGGCAGAGAGACCAAAGATCTTGATGAGGTAAGACAAATATATTGCTTTTTTCTTCTCTCT
>NW_006328604.1:0-316 GCF_000327345.1 Myotis davidii
GTTGAACTCCTGAGGGGACACTTTGCATATAACCATATATATATATGAAATATTCATGAAAAGGAAAACATGAGGATCAGATCAGGAATCCTTGAAGGATTATTATGAAGTTGAAATGTGACAGTGCAAGTAGGCACTTAGCATAGTGTCTGTTCAAGGTGAGGCTCAGTAAATGGGAGCTATTGTTAAGTGGATCAACCCCAGCTCTCCCTAAACATCACTTTTTAAAGTAGGCTTGGAGAAACACTGGGGGGTTGACTGATGGTGCATCCTCTAGAACACAGGTATTCTGTACTTACTGATTAATGGCACCTGA
>NW_006328605.1:0-316 GCF_000327345.1 Myotis davidii
AAAAAAAACTCTTAAAGTGCCTTGCCCTCATGGAATATTCAGGAAGTGTCTGGATAAGCAACCCTAATACAAAAAGAGGGATACATTAGTGTGCGTAATAAGTAAACAGGAATCTACCAAATGGAACTGCCAGTAGGCTGTGTGAATGAGAAAAGAAGCTGAAGATAAGGGAGGGGACTGGAGACAATATAGAATTGAGGATGAGTTGAGCATTTTATCCTGAAGGGAGGCTGTTGAAACTCTCGTTGGAAAGCTGTTTGTTATTCGTTTTAAAATTATTTACTCTTTGATTTTTCTAATCCCTAGCCATAGCCTC
>NW_006328606.1:0-316 GCF_000327345.1 Myotis davidii
TCAATAAAAATTTAAAAAATATACCTGTAGGACTTATTGGATGTCTCCTGGGTCCCTGCCAAGGGATTTACAAACCTCCTCTTCTTTAATCCTCCCTGGACTGTCATTGCACAGTTTAGGAAACTGAGGTACAGAGTTCTGTAACTTGCCCAACTCAGCTCCCAACTTGGGTTGGTCTGACCACTGAGCCACTCTTCACCACTGCATGCTGCAGCCTTTTTGTGAAATGTCGGCTGTCATTTGAGGGATGTCCACCAGTTTCTTCACAAGCTGCTGTTGCAAGGTTGGAGGCTCCAAGTTCAGCATTTTTGTTTTG
>NW_006328607.1:0-316 GCF_000327345.1 Myotis davidii
AGGAAATTGGCCCTCCTTGAAACCTTTCTATTACCAGGCCTTCCTTTTTCACAATCTTTTGGGAGTTTCAGTGGGTGCTTCGGACATCTTAGACATTTCCAGATGAGAACACGGATTACAATAGGCTTCCCTGCTTCAGGAGAATGGATGCCTGGCTGTAGGTCCTGGCAACTCAGGCCTCACTGATAAACATGACTAGTTTAGCAGACCCTTGTTTTCAGTAGGGCACTTTTAGGGAGTGAGCTAAAAGTGTGTTTTCTTCACACCCCTTTGTCTGGGGTATGCCCCAAAACAGAAAAGGGGGAGTCACAGAGGC
>NW_006328608.1:0-316 GCF_000327345.1 Myotis davidii
GAGCTCGAGGCTGCGGGAGCTGGTCAGGAGTCATCTCCAGGCAGGGGCAGGTTAGGACAGTCGAGATCTGGCCCTTCCAGGAGAAACTTCCAGAAGGTCCACTGTGTCCCTTTGCCATCCAGTCACATACCCAGCTGTCCAGCCTGGCGTTTTTGCCAAGTGTTTACACAACTCCCAACTCGAACCCATCCAGCTATGGGAGATCCTTGGAAGCGGGAATGGCTGGACCTCGTACTCGACACATACACGGTGTCCCCTGGCCTCCCCTGGGGGTGTCTCCCCCCCTCCCTGCTCCGCTGGTCTCCCTTCCTGTCTG
>NW_006328609.1:0-316 GCF_000327345.1 Myotis davidii
CAGGCTAACGCTCTATCCACGGAGCCAAACCGGCTAAGGCTAGTTCATGTTTTTTCTACTTCAATAGAAAAATATTGACATAAATTAAAAGTGAGCACTGAGCTGCTCTTTTGGGAACTGCCCCCTTCCTTTTCCTGTGCTGACATTAAACTCATCCATTTCATTTTGCCTGGAGACAAAATCTGTTATATCAGTTTTCCATTTACATTTTGCTTGAGAAAAAAAATGTAGAAGACAGCTGTTTTAATGTTGAAATGTATCCAAATTCTACTAAGTATGTCCTCAGAGCTTTTGGGGGGTTTATTTTTAACTCTGA
>NW_006328610.1:0-316 GCF_000327345.1 Myotis davidii
AAAAAAGGTGTGCCATGTAATTGGATACAATGACTAAAAAGAGCCTCACTTCTAATGATTTTTCTGCAAACTATGTCTAAACTGAAAGTAATTATGAGAAAAAAAATTAGGCAAACCAAATAGAAGGACTTTTTAAAAATAGCTGGCATATAATCTTCAACAGTTTATGACTTCAAGATCATAAATGTTAAATTAAATATAGATAATTTTTTCTATTGAAGAAGAGCCAATAGAAATGATAAATAAAAGCAACACAATTTTATTCAAGGACAGTCTTCTTTAAAAGGTATCATTACAAAAGTTGGCAACATATGAG
>NW_006328611.1:0-316 GCF_000327345.1 Myotis davidii
AAAATCCAATTAAAAACGTAATCTTCAGATAACTGTACCACTTAGCAGATGTCACACATATCCAGGGGCTAAATGAACTGCAGACAATCAGTGATTTCAAAACGTAGACCTATGGGACCTGAGGCAAGTGGTTGATCCTCTCTGGTCCTCGATTTCCTCCGCTACGAAGCAGGGGAGGATAACCCAGACCTTAGAAGGCTGTCAAGAGGACTGAATGAGATCATTTTTGTAGAGCTCCCATCACACTGGTGCTTAGTAGGCACTCAATAATGAATTTGTGTCTTTCTCCCTCCTCTGTCTAAAGCATTGGACTTCT
>NW_006328612.1:0-316 GCF_000327345.1 Myotis davidii
ATGGGTAACCAGCCATATGAGGTTGACTTGCCCTTTATTTCATGTACTTGCTCAGTGGGGTTTGTAGTTTTTTTTTGTTCGTTTGTTTATAGTGAAGTATTTGATTATGTACATTTAAAAAGTATTAACATGGCAGGATTTGCAAGGGAGCAGTTGGTTTGGAAATTTTTTAACCTCTTGGAACCCCTAATCACTTACAGATTTTGGAGCTGGGAGGAGATTACAGAGTCTAATAATGCACATGAGACTTAGGTTATGTGATAGGGTCCAGGGTATCTATGTTAATAAAAATAGGTCACATTTATTAAGCAATGTA
>NW_006328613.1:0-316 GCF_000327345.1 Myotis davidii
ATTCCTGATTGTTTTAAGTTCAAATTACACAGTTTTGAATTATTTTTTAAAAGGCATAAGAATCCAAGTGTTCTATCCTAACTAGGAAACAATGGTTTAGATGCCTGTAGGCTCAAAGAAAAAGGATAGCAAATTTTTCAAAAAGGACAAAAATCATTTCCTGTAGGTTGAGATTTAAGCTATAGAACTGAACCAGGTAAGTAAGTGAATTATCGGAAACAGGCTTTGGTTTGGTTTTCACTTTCTTGCCAGTAGGCATGCTTTGTGAGAAGCTAATTCCATAGACTAGCGTGGTGATTTGTCTGCTGGGTCCATC
>NW_006328614.1:0-316 GCF_000327345.1 Myotis davidii
TAGTCATCAGGGAAATACAAATCAAAACCACAAGTTCACATCCACGAGGACAAATACAATTTTTTAAAAAGACAAATAATAACCAGTGTTAGCAAAAATGAGAGTTCAGAACCCTCATACACCGCCAGTGGAAATGTAAAATGGTGCAGTCACTTAAAAAAACAGTTGAACAATTCCTCAAAATGTTAAACATAGAGTTGCCATATGACCCCGGAATTCCATATATATATGGAATTGACAATATATGTCCACATAAAAACTTTTACACAGATGTTCATAGCAGCATTATTCATAATAGTAAAAAAGTAGAAATAAT
>NW_006328615.1:0-316 GCF_000327345.1 Myotis davidii
TGTGTTCTCAATTTCCTGAAGGGAAATGGGCCAAAAGAATAATTTTTATGAACTAAGAAACTTGGAGAAATGATGATGGCAACAAATTCTTACGTGGGAGTAGTCAAGCAAAATGCAATGGAATAGTGGAGGAAGTAATGTGTGTCACCGCTAGGGTAAACCTTTTAGAAAATAGGTATGTCCTTTTCTTATTCTTTCTTTTTCTACCAGCTGGGTACAGAGGACTACAAAGCCTTGGGGGATAGAAGACATTCAAGATACAGTGGGGCCTTGACTTACAAAGTTAATTCGTTCTGTGACAGAGCTCGTAACTCAA
>NW_006328616.1:0-316 GCF_000327345.1 Myotis davidii
AAGCCTTATAAATGCAGTGAATGTGGAAAATCTCTTAAAAGTAGCAATGGTCTACAATATCATCAGTGATTACACACGGGAGAAAGACCTTATCTCTGCAATGAATGTGGGAAGTCTTTTCACTAGCTCTGAACTTCATTGTCCTCAGAGATTTCATACTGGGGAAAATCTTTATAAATGTAGTGAATGTGGAAAGTATTTTAAACGTTGCAGTGGTCTTCAACATCATCAGAGCGTTTACACAGGGGGAAAAGCCTTATCAAGGCAGTGAATGCTGGAAGTCTTTTAAAACTAGGACTGAACTTAATTTACATTG
>NW_006328617.1:0-316 GCF_000327345.1 Myotis davidii
CCTGAGTGCTGGCCCCAGGCTCCGACTCACAGCCCATCTGATCCCAACCCTTTGTCCCCGAGACCATCCTGATGCCTGGGTCCTGTTTATCCCTCCGGCCCCCAGAGAGGTACCAGCCCCAGGTCACTTTGACCCCTGCCTGCCCACAGGTTTTATCCACCGTGACATCAGGTCAGGAACCAGACAGGATAGGGAGCCCAGGGGTTGCTCACTCACGGGGGCCAGGCTCATAGTTCCAGGAATCCAGACAGCCTGGCCAGAATGCTTCCGGGGCGCTCTGACCCCTCTGTTTCCATCCAGATGTTGGCCCCTGGAA
>NW_006328618.1:0-316 GCF_000327345.1 Myotis davidii
ATGCAAATTGACCAAAAGGCAGAATGACTGGTCATTATGACAGACACTGAACATCACGAGGCAGACACTCAATACATTGAGTGTTGAGCATCTGCCCACTGAGAGGGAGATGACCAATGGGGACAGGGCTGGTGGGTGGTGCCAGGCCACCACCCAAGGCAGGTGCCAGCAGGGACTTCCCCATCTTCCCACCTGCCAGTCATCCCACAGAGGGAGGCAGAGGGCAGGGCTGGCCAGCAGGCGGCACTAGGCTGCCAGCCAAGGTGGGTGCCAACAGGGGCCACCTGATAGCCCCGCCCACTGATCACCTCAGAGA
>NW_006328619.1:0-316 GCF_000327345.1 Myotis davidii
AACTCTGGACATTGGCTTTGCTTTTAGCTCTACCGAGTCCCCAGCTAGACATTTTCCAGGACTGGATTAAGGAAAATGACACTTTACAAACCCAAGGATGCAATTCCTGAAAATAAAGTTTATTTTACCGCATCTCATGCTCCTGTCGGGGCCTCCGGGATGCTTATTCCAGCTCTCCGAAGAACCCACTCCCACCAGCAATGGAGAAAGACCACACATTTCTCTGACAACACCAGCATGTGGAAGACATAATATCCTTCTTTAAAGAATATCATGTGTTCTAGCTTCTAATGCAGTGGTTCTCAACCTTCTGGCC
>NW_006328620.1:0-316 GCF_000327345.1 Myotis davidii
GGCTTTTAGGGGTCAGTATATATAAATGAACTTGTTTTCAAACAAAATACCTCAAGATTTTAAATTACCCACAATTAACATTTTTGATTATACTGAATACTATTCTATCAAGAATGAGATAAAGAAAAATTACTCATGCAAGTTACACATTGTTTTGTATTTTTTCACTGCTCCTTCATTATCAAAATTTCCTCATTCTACTGTATCTATGTTAGGAGCACCAAGAGTAATTCACTATCAGAATTCTTACCACAATGAGTACTTTCAGATGTGTGAGATCTCCTTCTTTCTTGATATTCAGAAGTTAGTTGTTGCT
>NW_006328621.1:0-316 GCF_000327345.1 Myotis davidii
AAATGGTCCAGGGACTTCCTAAATCCTTCCACCCACCCAGGGAGAAGTACCACCACCATCAGCCACTCCAGCCCCCTGGCATCAGGCTAAGCACTGCCCTCTCCTACAGGGTGCGGGGCAAACACTCTGCTTGCTGAGGTATTGTGAACATCGAGCAGGATGAGTTAGGTAAGGCTGCCTGTGGAGTGGCAGAGAACTTGTCAAAGAACTTTGGACAATTACAATGTCTGTATTTGGATTTTATAAACTGCTTATATCTGATACACTATCTGACAATACAGGATGGGGCAAAAGTAGGTGTACAGTTGTGAGTATG
>NW_006328622.1:0-316 GCF_000327345.1 Myotis davidii
AACAAACAAAACAAAAAACAAACAAACAAAAAACAACTGCTGAAAAAACAACACTGAGAAGCAATGACTCTCTGGATGCTAGTGCACGTCTATTCCGAGGTCAGGGCCCCTGTCCTGTGGAGGGGGAGGCGGACTGAAGGCTTGGAAAAGGACCACAGTCTGGGAGCCAGGGAACCTGGGTGTCTGGCCTGGCTGTTGGCTTCTCATTTTGATTCTAAAAAAGTAATCTTCCACATTTCAGAATATCAATTCCATCCTTTCCATGGGATCTCATCAGGGTGTTGCAGAAATAAAGAAATGTTAAGAACATATTTGC
>NW_006328623.1:0-316 GCF_000327345.1 Myotis davidii
GCTTTTTTTTTTTTTTTTTTTTTACCCACTGATGGGCTTTTGGGCTGCTTCCAAATCTTGACTATTGAAAATGATGTTCGAATGAACATAGGTGTGCATATGTTCTTTCAAAGCAGTGTTTCCGGTTTCCTCAGATATATTCCCCAAAGTGGAATCACTGGGGCACAAGGCAGTTCCATTTTTAATGTTTTCAGTTAATTCCATGCTGATTTCCACAGTGGCTGCATCAATCTGCGTTTCTACCACCAGTGCACAAAGGTTCCCTTTTCTCTGCATCCCCACCAACACTTATTGTTTGTTGATGTGTTGGTGAGAG
>NW_006328624.1:0-316 GCF_000327345.1 Myotis davidii
ACTACTGTTGTTGTTATAGTCAAACTCTAATTAGCTGTGGTAGAGTGTTCACAAATTATATAACAAGGCCCAGCCTATGTAACAGAACTGAAGGAAAGGTGGCAGTTTATGACACTCATCATCTAATGCCCTAAACTGTACCCAAAATTATTCTTCTGAAAGCACGACTTCCATTTAATTGTAGAAAGTAAACTACTTACAGTTCTCAACACCTGGGCTTTAATGCTATTTTTTATGATCATAAATGAGTAAGAGTTCATTGGAGAAGCATTTACAGAGTAGCTTTCCAAAGCCTCTGTTTCCTGGAAAACACACA
>NW_006328625.1:0-316 GCF_000327345.1 Myotis davidii
AAGAGGTTAAAGATTATGATACTGGACTAATGAATGACAGAGCTAGATTTCTCTGAATTCCCAAGTTAGTTAGGATTTGAATGCAGTTCTCTGAACTCCAAGTTGAGCATTGTTTCTCTTCTCCTGGTGCCTAATCTGTGGGGTAGCTATTAATTAAGGTCATTGAAAGAAATTGCCTCTTGTAGGAAGAAGGAGTAGACTTACTTTTCCATAATTCTCTTACTAAGTAGAGCTAAAAACCCTGAACATTATGTATGAAACAAGCAAAAAACACTGAAAGGCTGGAGGAAGAAGGAAGACTGACTAGGGACCCCAA
>NW_006328626.1:0-316 GCF_000327345.1 Myotis davidii
TTTTTTTCTGTTATGTAAGCTTTCTGTCTATTTCCCTCAATATATGTTGACTACACCACTACCTACTAACATGAATATAAGCTAATAAAGTTACTTCCAGGATATTTTCTTTAAGCTGCTTCTTTCTATGGTCTTCTAACTTAGTGTTTAGCTATAATGTTTATAACAGTCATCTGCCAAGGTTAGTAAAGATTAGCATTCCCAGGGATTCCAGTGCCTAAGTTTGGGTGGGATTCCTGACTGTATTTTTATCATGTACTCCTGGTCATACAGATGCAGGCAGTCCAAGGGTAATACTTTGAAAAACAGTGCTTTA
>NW_006328627.1:0-316 GCF_000327345.1 Myotis davidii
GACATCCCTCTCACAATCTGGAACCACTTGCCTGCCTGCCCACTCCTAACTGCTTGTCTGCCTGCCTGCTCCTAACCTCTTGCCTGCCTGCCTGCTCGGTGTGCATCATAGCGACCGGTTGCTCCAGTCATCCTGGTTGTTCTGTTGTTCTGGTCACTGGGCTTTTATATAGATAGATCACCCCACCCAATAGACAGAATCACCAGCAACACTGTCGAGAAGAATGTCTGTCTGGTACATAGTAAATTATCTGTAATACTCAATGAATTGAGGAATAAATTATTAGCAATGTTAGTCTGAAAATTGTGAAAAAATA
>NW_006328628.1:0-315 GCF_000327345.1 Myotis davidii
AGATAGATAGATAGATAGATATTAATTATTGAGAATTGGCTTACATGATTATGGAGGCTAACAAGTCTAAGGTCTTTATTCAGCAAGCTGGAGACTCAGGAGAGCCATTGGTTTAATTCCAGTTGAAGTCTGAAGGCCTGAGAACCAAGAGACCCAATGATATAATTCCAGTGTAAATGTTGACAGGTTCAATACCCAGAAAGAACGAGCTTATGTTTTAATTTGAGTCTGAAGGCAGGAAAAAGCTTGTGTCCCAGCTCAAGACAATCAGGAAAGAGAAGTTCCTTTTTACTCTCCAGGGGGTCAGCCATTTTT
>NW_006328629.1:0-316 GCF_000327345.1 Myotis davidii
AAGTAAAGGATAAAGCAGCAGCTGGAGGGAGTATGCACAGGGAGGGGGGTCCTTTTCGGGCACTGGCTTCCTTGTCCTCCCACCACTGGGTTGTACCAGATGCACTTTGTCTCCAGGTCTGTTTCTTGGATTGAAAAAAATCCGAAGTCTGCTCTGCTTCGAGTGGGCTGGTATCTCAGGCATCGTCCACCCATGTGACCAGCATGAACTGGTGCAACCCCCAGGCTCCACTGAAACCAGGTTCCACTATTATCAAATTATTATAATTCAATTATTATTGCCATACAATAAGCATGTCAAACTCAAAGGCTAACAT
>NW_006328630.1:0-316 GCF_000327345.1 Myotis davidii
TGCTTCTAGTGTGTTGTCTGTTTTGAATCTCTGTCAGATGCTGGGAGAAAGCCACTGAAGAGTTTTCCATCATTTGAAAAGACAATGCTCTAACTTGTAAGATAATTACGTTGTCCTAAACCAACTGCAAAATAATGCTTTTGGTCCAAAACAAATGAGTGTAGTCACTAAACGTAAAGAACTAAAACATCAAAGTCATCATTCAAAGTTGCATATCTTGCAGCAAAAAAATGAGGCAGGCTACGAGATTGCCAAAAGTCTTCAAAAACAGAAGGAAGGTTTACGACATGGTGCTCAAAGAGAATGCAGACTGTGC
>NW_006328631.1:0-316 GCF_000327345.1 Myotis davidii
CATAAACATTTTGTTCAGAAAGTCTAGGGATAAATGTTTTCTCCACTATCCCACAAATTGTACGTATTAATTTAAATAAAATGCACAATGACAAATAGGTTTTGTCTGTATGCCATTTCCTGTTGATACCTAGTGACTGTCTTAGACTCTCATCTGAAGAAAGATCCTAATTTCAAACCTGTATTTATGGAAAAAATGGGTGCATACAGACCTCCACACATAGGGTTGGGCAAAGTTTACAACTGTTCATATGAAAAATAATTCAGTAATCTACACTAATAAAAGAGAAATATTAAATTGGTTGTCACTCCGCTAC
>NW_006328632.1:0-315 GCF_000327345.1 Myotis davidii
AAAAAAATATATTTAGAGAAATAGTGGCCACACATTTTCAAACATTTATGACAGACACCAAACTTAAGAATCCAAAAGGCTCAGAAAACTCAAAACAGCATATCAACGCCACCTCCAACACAAACATATAAACTAAAGTATATCATAATCAAATATTGAACAGAAAATCATGAAAAACCATTAAGGACAGACATACTACAGACAACAAAACAAAAATAGGAATTAAAAAATTTCTCATAAAAAAATGAAGGCAGAAAACAATTAATATATTAAAGTGCTGAGAGAACACTTTAAGTGCTAAGGAGAAAAAAAAAA
>NW_006328633.1:0-316 GCF_000327345.1 Myotis davidii
TTCCATACAAACAACTATAAACTTACTTTTGCTACAAACTGTTAATGAGTAGATGTAACAAATGAGTAGATGTATAATATGTCAGTACTTGTTTTGATAAAAAAGAATACTAGGAAATGAATAAATCTGATGTATTTGATGAGGTAGCATTTTTAATGGAAAACACAAGAACCTAAACAAATTGTGTTGTGAACCCTGAGAGGGGGGCGGGGGATAAAAAAAGAGAGACACCTACGAAGAAGGGCTCCTAGTGACTAACTAGGCTCAAAAAGTAAGCAGAGCGCTGGCCAGTATGGCTCAGTTGGTTGGAGCATCA
>NW_006328634.1:0-316 GCF_000327345.1 Myotis davidii
TTAATTTCAAATGGTTTAGAACAATTTATAAATGGACCACAAATAGCTATTGCGAGAAGGGGAATTATTGTTGGAAATTATACCAGTTTATATCACCAACAAAATGTATGTATACTTGTTTTAATACAACTTTATTTCTATTCTCTAATTTAATACTAGGCCTTTTAGAACCTACAAACCCTTCATTCTTCTTTAAAGTTTTTATGAGTTCTTCATTTTATTGTCAATTTTCTTCATTATTCAGCTATAAATGCCTTGTGAGGTATAACATGATTCTTACTACATGTTGTGGGTATGCCATTTCAGATCACAAACT
>NW_006328635.1:0-316 GCF_000327345.1 Myotis davidii
CACAGACACACAGACACACATACAGCCAGAGACACAGACACACAGACACCAGAGACAGACATACACATAGACAGCCAGAGACATAGGCACAGAGACAGTGGCACAGACACACAGACACCCACATTCACACTGAGCAGAGCATTTGTTATGCTTTGAATAAGTGACTAAATAAACTTCCATCGCCATTACTGCCAATAATAACAGTATCACTGAGTGCCAGCCAACACTTAACCGCATGCTGGGCACTGTTTGAAGAGCTTATTTCATCTCCACTACAACCCAATAAAGCAGCGGCCGCCAACCTTTCGGACCTCAC
>NW_006328636.1:0-316 GCF_000327345.1 Myotis davidii
GACATCAGGTCAAACTAAAACTGAAGAAAGGTCTACTCTGTAACCTCCAATGTAGCAAAGAGTCCTGGATCTATGGAAATTACCACATTTTCATAAGCCCTTTCACCTGCATCTGCAATGAATGAACTCTATTCCTAATCATGGGTCAAATGAAGAGAAATGGTGAAGAGTTATACATTTTTAAAAGCACAGTAGTTCTTCCTCATTTGCGGTTTCACTTTCTCTGGTTTCAGTTACTCATGGCCAATGGGTCTGGTAATAGTACGTGGAAAATTCCAGAAGTAAATAATTCCTAAGTTTTAAATGGAGTGCTGTT
>NW_006328637.1:0-316 GCF_000327345.1 Myotis davidii
GGGTGAGGCAAATGTAGATTTACAGTCATACTACAAATAAATAGATAAACAATTAATAAATAATACTAGAATAAAACTCTGTTTCACTTACAACTGTAAATGTCCTTTTACCCCACCCTGTGCATTGGCTATATTTACTTAGATTGTAGGAGTGTTCGGGTCTTTTGCTTCTTTGTTGGTCTGTTTACTTGTTCTAATCATTATTGAAATTAAGGCTATCACATTTCCATCTATCATTATCAAATTGCATATATCTCTCTACAGTTTCATCAGCTTTTTCTTTATGTATTTTGGGGCTCTGTTATTAGGTGCATAT
>NW_006328638.1:0-316 GCF_000327345.1 Myotis davidii
GCATCTGGGATTGCCCCAGATTTGCCATCCTTGGCAATCACTCCATTCTCAAATGGTGCTCAGGACTGGACCTAGTCACACCTGTGAAGCACACCACTTTCCAGACCCTTCCTCCACTGTGCTTTCCTCTTACCCTCTCAGGAGCTTCAGCTCATCCAACATTTCTTTATGCTGTCCCTACACAACTGAACGCTCAAAACGAGCTTAGGTATTTCCCTGTAGGCATGGTATTTCCCTTGGAATATTTAACACCAGGCAGAGGAGCCCTTATTGGCTTACACCAGTGGTTCTCAGCCTTCCTAATACCGCGACCCTT
>NW_006328639.1:0-316 GCF_000327345.1 Myotis davidii
GGGGCAGATGAAGGGAAAGGAAAATTTTGAGAATTTTTCCAAAGCTAGAACTGACATAACTTAATGACTCATCCTTTGGATGAAAGGTATGAAATAAGACGATAACAATGATGCTCAGAATCCAGGCTTGAGTGATGGAGTTGATTCTGTGACCTTTCATCAGAAGAACACGTATTGGAAAGGAAGGAGTTTTGAGTTCAGTACTGAACACTTTTTTATTTGTGCTGTTTTGGGCCATGTAGCAAGTTATTATGTGTGTTGTACTAGAGCTCAAGGGATGGGTTTTTTGAGAGAAAAATCACAGTCATAAAAATAA
>NW_006328640.1:0-316 GCF_000327345.1 Myotis davidii
AAGTGAATTTTAAAAAGCTGTGGTATATTTATACAATGCAGCCGTAGTTTTAACCGCATCTCAAGTGGTTCTTATGCTTGGGTCAGGGAAACACTCCTCACCAATTGGTATTGGGTCTCAGAAATTCACCAAATGCTGCCTATTTCTCTTCCAGACTTCAAGCTTGATATTTGGTCATCACTCAGCAACATGTGTTAGACAAATGACTACTTCACAAACCAAGAAAATTGAGAAATGTTCTGAGCCACTGGAGATGAGTTTCTAATAATTCATGTGTTTCTGATCCTAAGGAGATGAAATGCACTGACATCTTGTA
>NW_006328641.1:0-316 GCF_000327345.1 Myotis davidii
TCTGAAATCAATAAAAATACATTTTAAGAAAGAGAATGGGGTGAATGGAAGCATTAAAATACCTAAAAGATATACACCTGAAAGGCCTAGAAAAAGAAAAATCACCAAGGAATCACTACTTCATCAAATGAAAGCTTTGCTAACATGAAGTTTTATTCCCCAAGTTGCCTTCATTGTGTGAAGTGTAACATCATATATTCTGCAAGGACTCAGAAATGTGTCACAGTCTTCTGGAAAAATAAAATTACTTGAACATTCACAGTGGGCCATGAAGATAGGAATCAAAATTAAGAACTAGGAAAAAGGTAATTACAAT
>NW_006328642.1:0-316 GCF_000327345.1 Myotis davidii
AGAACAAAAGATACACACAGACTGAAAGTAAAGGATGAAAAAGACATATCATCATGTAAATGAAAATGAGTTAAAAAAAGAAACTGGGGTAGCAGTACTTATATTAAAAGTATAGACAAAAACAAAAGCTATAATAATAAATAAGGAAGCACATCACATAATGACAAAGAGATCAATCTATCAAGAGAAAATAAATCCTTTAAACATTTATGCACCCCACATGGGAGAACCTAAATATATAAAGCAAATATTGATGAGCATAAATGGAGAGATTGACAGTAGTAATACAATCATATTAGAGGATTTTAATACTCCA
>NW_006328643.1:0-316 GCF_000327345.1 Myotis davidii
TACATAGTGCTGGTGAGGATGCTGGTAAGTGGACAATCTGATTTTTGCTTGTGAAAATGTAAATCCCTACAATCTTAAAGGAAAGTAATTTGGTGATAACTATTAAAATGCAAAAACATTTCTCCTTTAACACAACAATCCTATTTCAGGGACTCTCAGAAAAAAAAAGTACTAATATAGAAAGATGTATGAGCAAGAATGTTCATTGTTGTTCCTTTTGCTGTAACAAAAGTTCATGAACTTCCTCAATGTCTATCAGAAAGAGATTGATTAAATGAATTTTAGTACATTCAAGCTATATGCCAGGGGTGGGCAA
>NW_006328644.1:0-316 GCF_000327345.1 Myotis davidii
CCACTGGTTAGCAACCGCTGATTTAGAATGTGATAGTCTTTTCATCATTATTTTGGCAAAGATTTTTAGAAAAGGTAACTTTGTCAGGGCTCAAAAGGGAATATGTTTGGCAAGGTTTCTGAGGAAAAAGGACACATGTCACCTTTCAGGAAATCAGTGACCACAGGTAATGACTCTTTAAAATGCCTTTACCTCGTGACACAGTAATTGCATTTCTAAGAACCTGTTTTAATAATCAGAGCTGTAGTCAGAGATTAATTGACAAAGAAAGAAAGATGTCCCTCACAGTGTCAGAAGCTTCCTATGTGGCCAACCA
>NW_006328645.1:0-316 GCF_000327345.1 Myotis davidii
GTGAGGTTGAAACGGCCCCGGTGAGGTCAAAACGGCCCCTGTGAGGTTGAGACGGCCCTGGTGAGGCAATGATGGCCCCAGTGAGGTTGAATAAGTTCCGGGGAGGTCGAGACAGCCCCAGTGAGGTGGAGGAGGCCCCAATGAGGCTGAAACGGTCCTGGTTAGGTCAAAACATCCCTGGTGAGTTCAAAATGGCCCCAGTGAGGCTGAAACGGCCCTGATGAGGTTGAAATGGCCGTGGTGAGGTTGAGACACCCCGGTGAGGTTGCAACGGCCCTGGAGAGGTTGCAACTTCCCCGGAAAGGTTGCAACGGCC
>NW_006328646.1:0-316 GCF_000327345.1 Myotis davidii
CATTCTATAATTTTGGGGGGAAACCCTTTGGCTGATAGGGTCCTGTGTAAAAGACAGGAGGTCTGTTCCTTCCCACTACTATCTATATCCTTTTCCTTTAGGAATTCTGTGGCCCTTGGCTTATCAAGTGATCTTTGGCAATTCAGTTCTCCTGCCTACACTTAGATTTCCTCACCTGTAAAATGGGCTTGGTCAGTAAGGCTGTTCCTGGCTCTCTCACTCAAGGACTCAGATAGAGCTAGGTATACTCCTGGGAACTAAGATTTTGGAATCCAGCAGCTGTCCTGGTGGAAAATATTGTTTTATCCTTGCCTAC
>NW_006328647.1:0-316 GCF_000327345.1 Myotis davidii
ATAGTTATATATATAGCCAAGATGTTTTTTTAAAGAACTTCATACAGAATTTGGGTAAAACTAAGTAGAAACAAATGATTCCACTTGGTGGTGATGTCAATGTGAGAGTTCTAGTAAGTGAAAACTATTAGCTATAGGATAGTTTAATATCATAAAATAATTTTAAAAATTTAAGGGAAAAACATAAATTGTTCTAAAAAGACTTGATGACTGTTTTTACAGTATAAGAAAAAGGTGGAGAAATGCCTGCTTGCTCCTTCTGTACCATAATGCTGATTGTAACCTTAATATGATAATGTGACATTTCAAAAAAAAA
>NW_006328648.1:0-316 GCF_000327345.1 Myotis davidii
ATTAGTGGCTTCAAAAATGAGAGGAGAATTCTAATTGTTACTTGGTGAGAAAGACAAAGTCAGTCATTGACTCTATGTGTTATAAGCACCGAGTGTGAGTGGGCTTTAATTATTCAAGGAAGGAAAAACAGGTAATATAACATAACATTTACAATTCTTGAACATAAAACAAGAAACCACTGAACTCATGATGCAAAGGTAAACTATAGCTATAAAATATTACACTAGGATATGTCCCGGTGGCTCAGTTGGTTGGAGCATCATTCAATACACCACAGGTTGTTGGTTCAATTCCTGGTCAGGACACATACCTAGG
>NW_006328649.1:0-316 GCF_000327345.1 Myotis davidii
ATTACAATATTATTGACTATATTTCCTCTGCTGCACTTTGACTATTTGGTCACTACTAATTTATACTTCCTAATCCCTTCACCTTTCTCACCCAGCCTCCTCTCTGACAATCATCAATTTGTTCTATGTATTACGAGTTTCCTTTTGTTTAGTTTGTTCATTTATTTTGTTCTTCAGATTCCATGTATAAGTATAATCATATGTTATTTGTCTTTCGCTTGAGTGACTTATTTCACTTAGCATGATACCATCTAGGTCCATCCATATTGATGGGCATTTAGATTGCATTCATATCTTGGCTATTGTGAATAATGCT
>NW_006328650.1:0-316 GCF_000327345.1 Myotis davidii
TTCAAAACATTTAGAGATTTAATAAGTTTTATTCCTTAATGTAACCAACCCCAAATTTTTAAGTTACCAAAACTTTAGAAAAGTATGTTTAGACATATGAGGTTGCCAAAAAGTAGGGGGAGAAGGGAGGAAGGCCTGGAGCCATTTGAATGTTAAAACCACCACATTGTTCCTTCTGAGATAACATATAAGGTTGCTCTACCAGGTTCTCCACTTTTACAAGGAGAAGATCCACTGACCCTTTCCTTCAACAGAGAGTGCATTCAGCCTCTCCTCAGTGACTGCACCATCACCATCAATATATTTATTTACTAGA
>NW_006328651.1:0-316 GCF_000327345.1 Myotis davidii
TCATTTCCTTCAGATATATACACAGAAGTGGAATTGCTAGGTCATGTGGTCATTCTATTTTTAATTTCTAGAGGAACTCCATACTGTTTTCCATAGTGGATACACCAATTTACATTCTACCAACAGTGTACAGGGTACCCTTTCCTCCAAGTCCTCACCAACACTTATTTTTTTGTCTTTTTGCCAGTAGCCATTCTAACAGGTGTGTGGTGGATATCTCAGTGTGGTTTTGATTTTCATTTCTCACATGATGAGTAATGTTGACTACATTTCCATTTACCTATTGGCCTTCTGTATATCTTCTTTGGAAAAATGT
>NW_006328652.1:0-316 GCF_000327345.1 Myotis davidii
TATGTAAGAAAAAATTTTAAAACAAGCCCAACTTCCAAATCCAGGAGCTTGTTAAATTGTGCTTCATCCATGTAATAGAACAATATGGAGCTAGCAAATCAAAGATGGACAATTGACCTGAATAAATGTTGACAATCTATTTATAGATCAGCTGGAAAAGTAGGATACATAACAATTCTACCATCATCCTATTTCTGTCAAAACATGGATCTGTACATCTAAACACAGAATAAAAGCCTAAGATTACATTCTAACAGTACCTCTAGGTGATAAGATTTGCAACGAATTTTTATTTTCTTGTCTGTGCATTTTTTTT
>NW_006328653.1:0-316 GCF_000327345.1 Myotis davidii
GAAGGCCAGGAGGGTCGCAGCATCTGCCCGAGTCCCTGCACGAACTGTTAGTGGATTAAAAGTTTGCGGGGTTGCAAGCGGAGCTACCAGCGAAGCGTAGCAACTGGAAGTCTCCTCTGCATGGCTTCCGAATGCCGCCGACGAACTACAGTGAGTATTTTCTTGATGGCAAAGTCTAAGAAGGCGGGGCTGTCCACTTTTTTGTACAGGTTTCACGTTCTCAGTGCTTCCATTTTCAACCCACGCGGCACTTTCCAAGCTGTTGCCTGCGACCATCTCAGTTACCAGGGAAGCTACTGGGAATATGCAAGGGCTG
>NW_006328654.1:0-316 GCF_000327345.1 Myotis davidii
TTTTAAAAATTCTCGTGGCACACTGGTTGAAAATCGTTGCCCTAAAGTAAAGGAGACATGGTTTCTGAAAGAATAATAAAGACTGATGCCAGAATTCATTCATTCATTTACTCATTCAATAATTATTGAGCACTATATTCCAGATATTGTTCCAGATGTGGGGATTACAGTGGTGAACAAGAGTAGCATGGTCCCTTTACTCTTCGAGTTTGGTGCAATGTTCATAAAACATTAGGGTGCCTGGGAATCCCTTGGTAAACTAATTAAAAGTCCTCAATTCCCGGCTCAGTGGTTGAGCATCAATTCATGAACCAGG
>NW_006328655.1:0-316 GCF_000327345.1 Myotis davidii
TCATTCCTCATTTTTCCTACATTCCTCATCCCGGTTTCCTCAAACCAGAACCACTGTTCGAGAACCGAATGCTCAAATCCACCATGATCTAATCCAAGCCTGTCAAACTCATGGCCAGTGGGCTGCATCCTGAGTTTGATATGTTTGAATTCCTCCCCTCCACACCCTTGGAAAACTCTTCTCTTCACCTCATCAGAGACTGAGACCCCTCTGACATCTCCCCATCTCCTTTCCCCTCAAATGGAATTAACACATAACCTTGAGAGTAAAGTGAGGAAAACCGAAGAACACACACCTTCCTCCATTCCCACAGAGA
>NW_006328656.1:0-316 GCF_000327345.1 Myotis davidii
TTTTCAACTACAACTTGCACATAGCCTATTGGTCTGTCATTGATCCCAATCAGGCAAGACAGAAATCAATTTCTAGGAAGCCCCTGGACACAGCAGAATATTGAACATATTGCCAACCCTGTTGTTTCCCTTCTTATAAAAGAGCTCCATGGGGATGAATACAAGCTAATGCACAAAAGTGAACTCATTTTTTCATCTTTTAGCTGGATTCTTTTTCTGAGTTTACATGGGGTTGGGTACGGTAGCTTCTCCTTAGATGATCTTTAAAGTTCTCAAAAAGGAATTCTGGTTTGTATATTGGTGTTAACTCACTATG
>NW_006328657.1:0-316 GCF_000327345.1 Myotis davidii
AATTTGCATATTAGCCTTTTATTATATAGTTTGTTTAAATATAAACTTTAAAATGTGTGAAGTTACATAATTTTTCAAAATTCTTTTAAGTGTATAATTTTTAAAGTTTAAGGCTATTGAGCTAAATAATATTTCAAATATTATTGTCACCACATCACTGTCTGCTACATCAGAAGCATCTGAGGAGGTTAAAACAATACAAGATGGAAGTCTTATCATTTGGCGATTCTGATTCAATAGGCTGAGGGAGGTCCAGGAATCTGGATTATTAAGAAGATCTTTAGGCCCTAGCCAGTTTGGCTCAGTGGATACAGCA
>NW_006328658.1:0-316 GCF_000327345.1 Myotis davidii
CTGTCTCTCTACAATCTACTTTTTCTAAAGGTAATGCTGTGCTGGGGTTCATAGATATGTTCCCTTATCCTGCATTTCATGCCCCTTGCTCGCATCTCTCCCATCGTGCTTGTTAGCCTCTTCAGTCTCTTTACGCTTTGAGAAAATGGCCATCCGCCTTTCCTGTCGAGTCATGTTTTTCTCTTTCGGATTTTTGAGACGACCTCGGTTCCGCCTGCGACGACGCCGGGAGGAAGAGTTTGAACGCATGAAAGGACTAAGCACATCATATGGAACTGGGGTCCCCGATGCCTTTGCGAATACGCTTTGTCCGAGC
>NW_006328659.1:0-316 GCF_000327345.1 Myotis davidii
TGAAATCAATAAAAAAATATATTTAAAAAAATCAAAGGTTCTATTAAAAAAAAATTAAAAGGGTGGCAGTGACGTCCGAGCCCCTGAATTCTGGCCAAGTAATAAATGCCTCAGGCAGGACACGACAGGCAGGAAGTTGCTAATTAAATTCCTACAACAGCTGGAAATAGACCTCATTTAACAGCTCACCAGGGACCCCGACTCTGACTGTCTGATGGGATCGGGCGGGACAATTTCCTGGTCGGGTGCGGACTTTAGGAAGTCTGCTTGTCCGTCTCTTCCCTTGGGGCTGGGAGCCGTGGGGTTTGGGAGCCTT
>NW_006328660.1:0-316 GCF_000327345.1 Myotis davidii
GCATAATACATTGAAGCAGCTTAAATCTTGGTCTTCTCATCCTGTTTAGGCCTTTTGAACTAGGGATAGGGTGGCACCAATGAGAACCTGCCTATCCTTTGTTCTGTGCCTGACAGAGCACTGGAGATCTCCAAAAATGCTGTCACACAAATCCCATTAGACTCTCACAGGTCATAAGGGAGCTACTGTTAGGTTCATTTGAGGACACCAATTCTGAGATACTGAGAGTCAGGTTAGAGTTTCTGTAGGGCCAGGTTAACTCCTTGTGCTAACCGAGGACAGGGAGCTGGTTTAAAGGGGAGACTTTTTCAAACAT
>NW_006328661.1:0-316 GCF_000327345.1 Myotis davidii
TGTATAATTATTAAATAATTGCTTCTTATGCAGTTTTCAAACTCAATCTTTTTACAAAATGGCCACAGTCCTTTCCAATGTATAGTTGTACAAAATTTCTCTTTTCAATCCAATAATTTCCATGGGCTCTCAGTAGCTTTGTGCATTAGAACTTGATTATATTTCTAATGAGATACCCAGGACCCCTGATGTTCACATATATTACATGTTCCCAAAGTGTTTGCTAGAAGTCCACTTCTAAAGGTCATTTAGGAGAGCTTATCAGAATGCAAGTGTTATTAAACTAATACTATTAAATCCATTTTAGTAAAAAAAA
>NW_006328662.1:0-316 GCF_000327345.1 Myotis davidii
GCAAGGTACTGATATCTTTTCTCAAGATAACTGGGTGGACTGCCGAAGAATATGCTTTTGCTAGTGATTTTAACTTCTAAGTGTTTGCTTTAAAATGCAGGTTATCATTAGACTATTTTATCATTAAAATATTTTCACTGTTCCTTTTTATTACCAGGTGAGCTTTCATAGTTCGGTACAGGAAGTTTGGGAATCGCAGTGATGTAATGTCTGTCTTCAGCCATAAACCAAGAAAAGCTCAACCAGATAGAAGGAGCAATGGGCCATATTGTTTGTCTCACAATTTTAAGATCTTTATCCATTTCATTCCAAGTAG
>NW_006328663.1:0-316 GCF_000327345.1 Myotis davidii
TCACAAATTTGCTGGGTTTTGGTTTGTTTGTTCTTTACCTTGAGCCCATTCCACTATGGCAAGGGAAGCTTCTAGTTTCAAAATGTACCAAACAAACCCCCCTAAGATACACGAATGAACCCTGCCGAGGTCAGCTGTGCCTCCCCAGTTACCTGACTCCTTCCTCAGGACTCATGAGCCTATAACGCAATTTTTCAAACGTTATTTTAAGCCTCTAAATTTGGGATTTTTTTTTTAAAGCAATGATAGCTAAATGATGCCTACTTGGTTAGACTTACCAATGAAGATTTCTGGTAAAGTTTTAAGGACAAACAAA
>NW_006328664.1:0-316 GCF_000327345.1 Myotis davidii
AAACCGGTTAGGGAGGAAATGTTTTTCTTATTTTCCACTTTCTCTTTAATTTTTATCTCACCCCCCATCTTTTTTGTTCCCCAGATATATCTATTATACCATTACTATACTGGCAGTGAGTTATGGCGCATGAATATGCCTTCCTGCCCTTTTCCCTCCCATCATCTCTTGCCCCATCTGCAAGAAATGAGCTATGTGAGAGCAGGGAGAGTGCTGTACATCTGTGTAATTCCAGTACCTGACACAGTGCATGGTACACAGGTGACTGGATAAAACAAAGAAAACTCGAATGAGGACCAGACCTGAAGCAAATGAG
>NW_006328665.1:0-316 GCF_000327345.1 Myotis davidii
CACCCTCTCTGCAGGCAGACCTCAGCCCTGAGCTGTCACTTGGATATTTCCCACCCCCAGATCTCACAGCTCCCAGGCCAGGGTAGAGGTGGGTCCCTGGAGCTCAGTGGAGTATGATTTGGGATGCCCCCTCAACAACTGGACCCCATGGTACTGCCCAGGGGGCCCCCAAACCTGGGCTTGTTTGGCTATGTGAGTGAGACATTAGAGCTGGAAGCAGCTGAGGGAGTGATGAACAGGACATGGGAAAGAGAGCGGGAGACCCAACAAGGGCCTGGATGACAGCGACAGAGGTAATGAGAGGAGGAGCACAGAG
>NW_006328666.1:0-316 GCF_000327345.1 Myotis davidii
TTTGATGTGCAAAACAAGCACATGATTTTTATGATGTGCCTACATTTAGAGAAATCAGGTTTGCATTAATAAGCCAAGAGTTAGGTTGGTAGTGGAAAAAGTGGATCAATTCTTAAATATGGTATGTCAATTCTAGTCCAATTGAAATAATTACATAGTACAATTTTGCTTTAATTAAGAAGGGGAGGGAATTCTTTTTCTCTCTTTTATAGCTTTGAGAAGTTCCAAGACAGAGCAACCTAATGAGACACTCATTATCAATCTGTTTTCTCCAAACTGGCATGTTCACAGGGCTCCTAATATTAGAAAAAAAAAA
>NW_006328667.1:0-316 GCF_000327345.1 Myotis davidii
AGCATCCTTTTTTATTTTTACAGTTAATGATAGATATGCAAAGAGCTGAAAATTTGCCCTAAGGAGCAAATGAATGGTACAATTACATTCTTTTTATTATCCCTTATCTCTTTTTAGTGGCTCAAACCATTTTATTTATCTCTCAACTCAAGTCATATGGAATATCTCAATATCATAGGTTTTCATTTTTCAAACTGTGGTTTGCAGACAACAGCATCAGCATTGCATAAAGGCCTGAGGAATTTCAGGCCCCGGACCGGACATGCTAAATTAGGATCTACCTTTTAGCTCCTTTTAGGATCCAGATAAAGGCCCC
>NW_006328668.1:0-316 GCF_000327345.1 Myotis davidii
CCAGCCAGCAAAAATTCTCAAAGTAAAATGAGGCCGGAGGAAACAGATACATGCGAGAGTGTAGCTCCACAATCTTTGCTTAAGAAATCTGAAAGCATAAATATGTTGTAAAGTAGATTACCTGATTAGACAAAATTGTTCCTGAGATCCTTAAGAGGCCTAATCCAAAAGTGACAGTCAATATGGCTGTAGACAGAGGGATGTCTTGGGGAAAACATTATGGGTATGGATTTTAAACAAAAGGATTGGGCACAAATCATGCTTAGAGTAAGACCACAATAATTCGGAGGGAACATTATATGTAAAAGTGATATCA
>NW_006328669.1:0-316 GCF_000327345.1 Myotis davidii
TTGATAAGCCAACGAAGAGGAGGACCAAATCGTAGAACACATTGATAAAACATGTAAGTTTCTGGTGGATTTAACATGGAAGGCATAGTGAAGACAGCCTAGATCTCATGATGCGCTCTCCTACAAGGACAGCAGTGACAAACTGGTTACTCATTAATTCAGAGAGCATTAAGATTAGTCACCATGCAAGAAAACTTGAAATGTGCCCTGAAATCTTAGTCTATTTATGAAAGAAACATGAGATTTTTCCTAAATTTACAGCAATCCTAAAATTTATATTGCTTACATATTGCCAATAAGCTGGAAAAAAAAAAAA
>NW_006328670.1:0-316 GCF_000327345.1 Myotis davidii
CAATTACTAATGACATATATGACTAAGAAATGGGTTACGATATATTGAACATGTTCTAAACAATATAAAGTTTTTTTTAATTTGCTTTATAATGGATGCATTTCTATTTACTTAAAATTTGTTTTGGGTATACAATATGATGACTTAGTAAATACATTTATGTTAATTGACTATTTCATTCTCAAAAATTCTGCAGTTACTCTCCTCTGCGTGGTATTGAGGAACAGGCAATAGGGAACAACTGAGAATTCTGTGCCAGGCATTGCTTAGTGACTTCTGTGCTTGCAAAGGTAACCTCAGTCTGACATGGTGAAGG
>NW_006328671.1:0-316 GCF_000327345.1 Myotis davidii
ACCCTATGTATGCAGTGAATGTGGAAAAGGCTTCCCAGTGAAAATGCAATTGATTGTACATCAACAAACTCATACAGGAGAGAAACCTTATGTATGTAGTGTATGCTGGAAAGGTTTCACAGCGAAGCAAAATCTCATTAGACATCAGCTGAAACATACAGGAGAGTATCCTGATATATGTAAATTGTGTGGAAAAGGCTTCACCATGAGGACTGACCTCACTTTACATCAGCAAACTCATACTTAAGAGAAATTATATGCAATGAATGTATGAAAGGCTTCATTATGAAAAATACTAGAGGCCCAGTGCACAAAT
>NW_006328672.1:0-316 GCF_000327345.1 Myotis davidii
AATCCCATTCACAATTGCTTCAAAAGGAATAAAATACCTAGGAAAAACTTTAACCAAGGATGTAAAAGACCTGTGTTCTGAAAAGTATAAGACACTGAAGAAAGAAATTAAGGAAAATACAAATAAGTGGGAGCATATGCCATGTTCATGGATAGAAAAACCTAACATCATTAAAATGTCCATACAACACAATCAATGTAATTCCGGTCAAAATACCAATGGTGTATTTCTAGAACAAACATTTCAAAGATTTACATGGAACCACAAAAGACCCCAAATAGTAATAGCAATCTTGAGAAAAAAGAACAAAGTTAGA
>NW_006328673.1:0-316 GCF_000327345.1 Myotis davidii
GTTAGTGGAGAGGTCATTAAAGAAGTGACTTCGTTTCAGACCGCTGGAGATGTTTGATTGAAATAAACCAGAACACAAAAGCCAACCCACTGAATTCTCCTGCAGTCAATTTGGAGGTCTTCGTCCACTGAACTTAGGGGATAAATTGTAAAATTACTTAAACTTTTGCCCCAATTGCTATGAAGAGGGATCATCTGCTATCTTTACTAAGTTCAGAGCGTTGAGATCAGGACCCTGGATGATTCTGGAAAATTCAGGACTCTGGCAATTGTTTATGTTGGATGTGCAAATTAGGGAAGGCCCAGACCTGCACTTT
>NW_006328674.1:0-316 GCF_000327345.1 Myotis davidii
TGTGTGTGTGTGTGTGTGTGTGTGTTCCTATACACATGAAACTTTGGATTTTAATTTAGCAATAGGCCCACTGGACAGGTATGCATTAGAAGGTTGGCTAACTTACCATGCCTCCTGTGTTTTCTATGTATGATATAAACTGGTTTAAAAATATTATTTTACAAAGAATTTGTATCTTAGTAAAAAAGTCATATTAAGAATTTTCTGAAAAATATTCACTGCCTCATGTGCATAAGAATTGTGACATTGTATTCTAAATATGTCCTTGGTATATTGAATTTTCTCCCCACAGACATAATAGAGTAGACACTTATAT
>NW_006328675.1:0-316 GCF_000327345.1 Myotis davidii
AAAAAAAATGTATCTCAACAATTTACTTGCCACAATACAGCTCCCAGTCAAAAATTCTCCATAAGATTTGTTTGTGTCAATATCCACTTTCTGACATGTTAAAATGAAACTGTAAGTTTGTAAATAGGAGAAATACCCTGAAATTCTATAAGCAATGAACTTAACGAGATTAGAACAATTACTGTTTTGCCAAGATAAAAAGAGAAAGAGAATCTGGTCTTCTTTGGAGAGAGTTCTACTTAAGAAAATTAAATGCTCTAAAGAACCTTCTCAGAAGGAACCTCTGTGTCACAGAACTCAAAAAGGGTCCACTCTG
>NW_006328676.1:0-316 GCF_000327345.1 Myotis davidii
TATGGTCTGTGGCAGGTGGAGCAATGCCTCTGTGCTCTGGGGATTAGGATGTAACAAGTGTCTCAGAGCAGTTGTGCTGGGCTCTCAACATGAACCTATCAAACAAGTATGCTTTCATGCTTTATGCAAACATTGAAAGACACAGAAGCAAAAAGAAAATAATTTAACAACTATCTGTGTACCTGTCTTTCTTAATTTAACAGGTATTGACATTTTATATTTGCTTCACCCATTGTTGTTAATTATATAATATTACCATGAGGTGAATATTTGCTGCTTAGTCCCATTCTAGATCATCCCCTCCTTTCTAAGAAAC
>NW_006328677.1:0-316 GCF_000327345.1 Myotis davidii
AGAAACGCTCCCGCAGGGAGAGGCATTTTGAAGAAAAGAGGAATGATCTTGATGGAGCTGGAAACCATTGTAGACGCAGAACAATCACACTGTCCTACAAGGTGATGAGGAGCTGCTTTGTACTGAGATGTCATGAAATTAAGAAACTTCCACGGTTTGGGAAAATCAGCTTAAAGATGGGACCTGGTTAATTCCTGGAGGATGTTACACATGAACATACACCCCATACACTGCAGACCCACGGGGTTCAAGCTATGATTTTATGGGATGTGGGAAGAGGAGATGCCTTAAAGATGACTGAGATGTTCACATTTCA
>NW_006328678.1:0-316 GCF_000327345.1 Myotis davidii
AACATTTATGAACATTAAACTTTATTTTCCAACTAGCACAGAAAATTTGAGAAGCCCCAATCATTGTCAAATTTTTCTTCAGGAAATTCAGTGTTGTTTTGAAGCTCTAGTCTAGAGAAAATACCAGTGGATATTCAAACAAGTTAGATTTAACTGTGCTGACATCAGTCACATTGACAGAAAAAAATAACTTGTTTGCTTATAAGTTTGGTAGCAGATGAGTGGCCGTTAATTCTGTCACATCTCTCAACGAGCCTGATATACTGATCTTCCTGTTTATTTTATGAAAAAATATCCTTATCTGGCAAAGAGAAGA
>NW_006328679.1:0-316 GCF_000327345.1 Myotis davidii
AGGAATATATCCCAAGAAACTAGAAACACCAACAGTGGCAGTTGAGCTAATCAAGAAAGTACCAAACTCTATCTAGGCACATGTATTCTTTCCAAATGACTCCATAGAGTGATTATACTTATATAACATAATTAGGTCATGCCTAGCTAAATTTCAGTTTTTTTTAAATAAATGCTCTTTACTATGTTAGCAAAGGTATAATTGTGCTAAACTAGAATTATCATAATAATAACTATGGCCTTTGAGTATTTACTGGTCACTAAATACCACTCTAACACATTTATTTTATTTTTCAACAACTCTATGAGTTGCTATT
>NW_006328680.1:0-316 GCF_000327345.1 Myotis davidii
AAATTTGTTTCTTAGTGATGTCATGGAAACAGATTTTCTAAAAGATCTGAGGATAAAGCAAATCCCAGAAAGTATAGAGTAGCCTATTAGTCTCATGAGTATCAGTTAGAACATTACACCAACGGATGGAAATTCAGCACTTTAATTAAGTGCAGGTCGATGAAGAGAGTACCCAGTTCATTGATCTGCACCATTTCCTCTTCCCCTATCAGGAAAACTTTATTAAAAATGTCTATTTCTAATGTTTTCCTGAGACAGCACATAAGAATGGTGTGCACTTTGAAAGTGTGCCTAAACTTTTTATTCTATCTGACTA
>NW_006328681.1:0-316 GCF_000327345.1 Myotis davidii
ACAATTGACCCTTGAACAATGCAGCAGTTCAGTCAGGGGTCCCCACACAGTTGAAAATCCACAGATGACTTTTGAATTCCCCAAAACTTAGAGTGTTTCCTTTATATCAGTGAGGGATGGGTTCCAGGACACCCCATGAATACAAAAACCCCTGCATGCTGGTCACTTATATGAAGTGGTGAACAATGCCTATAGTGTGTCGTCTGCATTGTCGGATTCCCAATTGCAGATGGAAAATACTGTTGGTTGTGTCCACAGACGTGAAACCTAGATACCAGCAGTTTCTATATATTTACTAGAGGCCCGATGCACGAAA
>NW_006328682.1:0-316 GCF_000327345.1 Myotis davidii
TGAATGAGGATCTGTGTGTTTGAGTCGAACACCTGACAGTTTCCCCGATAGGATTCATTACCTGTTGGCGACTGCAAACATCCTGTCTCTTCCCGGTGACAATTTTTTAAAATTATTTTGATCTTTGCTGAAGTTTTCCTAACAAACAAACGAGACATCAATCTCATCGTTTTTGTGTCAATCTGAACTATTCTGATACCTTGGTCGATTCTTGTTACAAACAGGAAGTATGGATACGATGTTTTTTCCACTTCGTGGTTTTGCATTATCATCATATCAACATGCGAATCATTCCGGTATACCAATATTCATCTAA
>NW_006328683.1:0-316 GCF_000327345.1 Myotis davidii
TAATTATAGTCACCATGCTGTACATTAGATCCCAGAGCTTATACATCTTATTATTGGAAGTTTGTATCCTTTGACCAACATCTTATTTTCCTCACCCTATGACCCCTGGCCACCACCGGTTTGTCTACTCAAAGATATTCTTAAGCAAAGTAAATCCTGAGTGTAGACCTGACTTCTCCCTTTCCCAAAGTGTTAGCTGGTAACTGAGATGAATACTTTCAGTTGCAGAACCTTTACTGAGCTTTGGCAATATCTGAGACATTGTTTTAGGACAGTGGTCGGCAAATGCGGCCCCTTGAGTGTGGCTCTTCCACAA
>NW_006328684.1:0-316 GCF_000327345.1 Myotis davidii
TGACTAATGAGTTTGCTGACCACTGGGCTATACCATCTAGGTCTGTGCAAGTGCCCTCTATGATGTCTGCACAATGATAAGATCATCTGATGAAGCATTTCTCAGCATGTATCCTGTTTGTTAGGCAGTGCAGCACTGTATTTCTTTATAACCTCTCTTCACTCTTACCTTCTGGATTATTCTTCTCCTAGGTTTCCTTGTAGAGATTCTTAACTATTCTTTATCAGCCTAAGGTGTTGCCCTTGTTTTCCTGTCTTTTCCTTTGAGAATATGATTGCTACACAAGCTCCTGCACTGTCCAACTATATAATTATAT
>NW_006328685.1:0-316 GCF_000327345.1 Myotis davidii
CAGGAAGCTGCAATTTCACATTCCCCAAGGAACACCAGCCTACTCCCTGCAAAACGCTGGGGCAAGGGATCCAACAAAGAGAAGATAGATGCATGGAGTGACTAGCAAAGGTGCCTGTCAATCACACCTGGGTACAGAGATGGTTGGCCTGAATGGGCATGGCCACTGCAAGCCCTTGAGACATTGGAAATACATAATCCCCTAACAAAGGAATTCTCTCTCTTGTTGCTCTCTGCATGCTTGGCCTTGACTCTTGTGACTCTTGGCTCTCTTGATTTCACCCTTATAGCCCATGGCCATGTGGACCCCACACACA
>NW_006328686.1:0-316 GCF_000327345.1 Myotis davidii
CCCCACTTACAGGTTGGGGTGCTGGAAGCGTGAGCTGTGTGTAGTTGGGGCCTACATCCAACCCGGGACTGTCCAGTTGTCCTGTTCGGGACAGCACACTCCAGCCAGATGCTAAATGTGCTCAAGGCAGGTTAGCATCTCAGTATCCTATCTCCTGAGTGGCCCTCGGGGTAGGGAGACTGGGCTCCTGGCTTCCAGATTCCTTGGGACTGAAGGCTGCCTACCTCCTCCTTGGGAACCCATGGGCTCCTTGTAACCGACTTCCAGTCTCAGCCCTTAACCCCATGAGTCCAGAGGCCTGGCCATGGAACCAGCC
>NW_006328687.1:0-316 GCF_000327345.1 Myotis davidii
GCTGTCTCTGCCACCGGTGATAAGGGTTGCTCTCTTTCTGGTACAGGAGAGGAGAGAACACCTTCACCCGGTGTAAATTCCCTGCTTTTAGGGAAGACAGCCGGGTGTGGGGTGAGCAGAGAACGCTTCCTGTATCCTTTTGTTCTCAATTGCCCTCAGCTCACAATAATTCTTATGCCATAGTTGCATATTTGGAGGTAACATTCTAACCCACTTCAGCAGCACAAATAGAGTTAAAATGTTTGGGGACTAGACTGTAATTTCTAGAAGCCAATTCACACTTTCCGGAAGCAGGCACCTTGGTTCTCTGCACTTC
>NW_006328688.1:0-316 GCF_000327345.1 Myotis davidii
AGCGCGGCGCCCACTGGCTGGAGACCTGCCTGGACCAGCGGGCAGCACAGAGCCCCGACCTAAGCCGCCCGCCTGCAGAGCCGCGGGTCCCGCCTCGCAGTCGGTCAGAGACAAGGCCCTGAGAGCGCCGCCAGCTTCAGGTCCCACGTGAGCAGGCGCAGGAGGTTGAAGATGATGGTGGCTTCGTGGCACCGAGGCGAGTCCTGGAACCCGGGAAGGAAGCGAAGCGGAGCTGAGGCAGCGATTTCCTCATCGAGGGACCCTCGGCTCCTGGCCGCTCCACCACACGCGACCCCCCCCCCCATCCCCGCACCCA
>NW_006328689.1:0-316 GCF_000327345.1 Myotis davidii
ATAAATAAATTCAGTAAAGTAGCAGGATACAAAGTTAATACTCAGAAATCAATTGCATTTTTATACACCAAAAGAACTATTGGAAAGTTAAGAAAATAGAAGCGCCTCAAAAAGATGAAAAATTGAACTTACCTTGTGATTCAATAATTCCACATCTGGGTATTTATTTGATGAAATCCCAAACACTAATTTGAAAAGATATATATGCAATCCCCTGTTCCTTGCAGCGTTGTTTACTGTAGCCAAGATATGAAAGCAACCGAATTGGCCATAAATAAATACTTGGATAAAGATGATGTGGTACATTTACACAATG
>NW_006328690.1:0-316 GCF_000327345.1 Myotis davidii
TGTGTTTTACATACAACTGTAAACCTACTTTTTCCCCACCCTACATATACTCCACTAGGGCTAAGCAATATACATATATATGAAGTCTACTTGGGCTGCCATAACAAAAGATCACAGGTTGAGTAGCTTAGCAACAGAAATTTATTTTCTTGCAGCTCTAGAAGCTGGAAGTCCAAGATGAGGGGTTGGTTTCCTCTGAGAACTCTCCTCTTGGCTTGCAGATGCCTACCCTCTTGCTGCTTCTTCACATAGTTGTTTCTCTGTGTGTCCTAACCTCCTATTCTTTTTTTTTTTTTTAATGGCTTCCTCTTTCTTT
>NW_006328691.1:0-316 GCF_000327345.1 Myotis davidii
ATCCTTGGGTGAGAATTAACAAAAAACAAACAAAAGAAATGCATCTTATAATGAGTCTCATAATGAGTTAAACTGCATTATCTATGACCAATACAATTTGTCATAATGAACCATATTAGAGTATTGGTTCTGTTTCTACTTTCATTTTTATTAATGTAACATGGGAGAAAATTCATTCACATAAAGCAGCAGGTGAGTATGAAAGTTTTGTCATAGCAAACCACTGAATCCTTTAAATTCCTTCTGAGTATGGACTAAAAACCTTGTAATCACCTATCATCAAGTATTATCCTATCTAATAAAAGACAAAAAGGGT
>NW_006328692.1:0-316 GCF_000327345.1 Myotis davidii
TATGTGTATGTGTATGTGTATGTGTATGTGTAAAGTAAGAACATAAGAGTAAGGGGGGAGGAGAGGTCATATATGAGAAAGGAGCTTGAAGGGAATGTCCATTACCTCTAACACTCAAGGCAAAGAGTTCTCTCTTTTTCTAGTCTGTTTACTTCATTTACCATTATTATTTCTATTTGCATTTCTCAGGAAATTTTTTCCTCCTCCACCCCTCTCTCTTTTCACTTTATTTATTCTGGCACTGAGAATAGTATGAACTCTGAGTCTGTATTACTTAAGTCTCTGAATTCTGTTTGGAATGACTAATTTAACTCTC
>NW_006328693.1:0-316 GCF_000327345.1 Myotis davidii
TTTTTTGTGGGAAGGAATAGGTGAGGCAGGGTAAGCAGCTCAGGTTTGGCTGGTGGGAATCATTTCTGTGGACTCTGCGCTATTGGGACAGTCCCTAGTTGTCTAGCATCTGGCCCTGGGATGGGCAGGGCAGGAAAATACTGCCCCCTGGAGTATAGAAGCCAGGCAGAGGAGGTGGTTTGGGGTATGGGCTCTGGATTGGTTTGTTGGCATATCAAAGGTGTGCTCACAGGCACGCCATTCATTATTGATGGAAATTTGCTCACCCTGGGAAGTACAGTCTTCCTGATCAATGAGCCCCTCATATCAAGGTATC
>NW_006328694.1:0-316 GCF_000327345.1 Myotis davidii
ATCCCAAATAACATACTAGCAGATGGGTAAGGAGGTCATTCATAATAAATCTGCTCAGCATTCATATCTCCATAAGGCTTAGGATATCTTCCTTTATAGAAATGGTTCTCAACTGTGGCCAACTTTGCTCCTTCAGGAGACATTTGACAATGTGTAGAGGCATTTTTGGTTGTCATAAATTGAGGGAGATGCTACTGGTATATAGTAGATAATGGCTAGGAATACTGCTAAATATTCCACAATCCACAGTCTTCCATAGCACCAAACAAAGAACTATCTGAGCCTAAATGTCAGTAGTGTCACAATTGAAAAACCC
>NW_006328695.1:0-316 GCF_000327345.1 Myotis davidii
TGCATATTAGCTTTTCATTATATAGGATTAATTTCCTTCTCTTTCACTGCTCCTTTAAAATCCACATCATCTAGGTTCACTATACTGCCTCAAGTCTCTTTGCTGTGTTCATTCAATTCAGCAACCTTTGAAATTGAAAATGGATTAATTCTTAATCAGGAGAGCCTATGAGAATTACGGAAAGAGAAGCCTTTTTAACTAAAAACACCTGACTACTGCTGACAGCTTTCCCATTATTGTTGAGAATAACTCCAGTCATTGAAACAGTAATGAAAATAGAATGTTAGGCATATGAACAGTGTAGGCGCAAAAACTG
>NW_006328696.1:0-316 GCF_000327345.1 Myotis davidii
TGTCCTGAATTGCAATTCTTTGTTGTTCCCAAACAAACCCATTTTTATGGAGAAATATCTGACTATTGGTTTAAGGTCAGCAGTCTATTTAGCACACCAAAATAATGTTGTTGTTAATTAGATACATTAGTTTTTGCCTAAAGATATCTTGGAAGTATTTAAGGACAGAATATAATGTTGTAGGTATTACTTTTGTGTGTCAGTATGTAACGTTCAATAACTTGCATATTTTCACACAGGTGATCACACTTAATGCACTGTTAAACTAATCAAACAGGAAGACCATTAGACCAGTGGTTCTCAACCTCTGGCCCTT
>NW_006328697.1:0-316 GCF_000327345.1 Myotis davidii
TGTGATTTCAATGAACAGAAAATGATAACCTTACCCAGTAGGTACTTTTCTTTTTAGTCCTTACAATAAAAGTAAAAATTTAATATTTTCTACACATATATTTTTATAGGATATAACATTTTTCTTTCATGAAGGACATTTTTTATTTGAACTAAAAATATTTGGTTAGTTAAAATTCATCCTTAGTTGTTAATTTTTATGGATACACAAATTATTATGTGATTTGCTTTACAAAATGCTTAATATGCTTATCATAAAATTATTCTTTGATTTTGAAAAAAATAGGATGTAAAGCATCAATTTGAAAAATCAACAT
>NW_006328698.1:0-316 GCF_000327345.1 Myotis davidii
CATGTGCCCTTGACTAGAATCAAACCTGGCCCTCTTTGGTCCGCAGGCCTATGCTCTTCCAATTGAGCCAAACCAGCTAGGGCCTGATTCTGCTTTTAATTACTTCTCTGAATCTCTGAGATGAGTCCATCTTGTACTCTTGCTTGAACTTGCTATAAGCTCAGCTAAAAATATACCTTCTAGTGCCTGGTTCTATTATCAGTCTGGAGCTTTCTTTTTGCATCTGTATTATACTTACTTGTTGGGTAGAGCCCATCTGAAAGAGAACTGAACTGATCTACTGTCCCTGAGAGGAAGAAGGAACTGATGAGATAGA
>NW_006328699.1:0-316 GCF_000327345.1 Myotis davidii
AGGTCCATTATATTATCACAAATGTTAAGATTTCATTCTTTTTTATGGCTTTCATTCCATTGTATATATGTTCCATGGCTTTTTTAATCCATCCATCTATTGATGAACCCTTATGTTTCTTTATATCTTGGCTACTGTAAATAATGCTGCATAATAATAAAATTGCAATAATGCTGCAATTACACATTTGTAATTAGTGTTTTGGACCTCTTTGTATAAATGTCCATAAGTAGGATTGCTGGATTGCTGGGTCTTATGGCAGTTCTATTTTTAGATTTTTAATGAACCTCCATACTATTTTCCATAGTGGCTGCAC
>NW_006328700.1:0-316 GCF_000327345.1 Myotis davidii
TTCTGTGTCTCCACTTCCCCTTCTATAAAATTGAGATAGTATTGAGCTCAATGGGTTGTGTATTTAATGACTTAATATAGGTTAAAGGCCTAGGACAGTGACTGTAATGTGGGACATACTATAAAATGAATTTACTATCATTATTATTGCTATTATCATCATCCTAGGTTACAATTCAGTGTAAGATTTTTGAGACGTTGATGTCTTCCTGGTCTCCTGCTTCTTTAATCACTATTTCTCAGGCTCCTTTGTTGCTTCCTTTCCTTTGCTGGCTTTCTAAAAGAATAGTCATTCTGTAAGGATATGTTCCCAGCCT
>NW_006328701.1:0-316 GCF_000327345.1 Myotis davidii
CAAAGAGATCCAAGGCCCAAAAGGACCAACTCTATCTATGCTATGGAAATAGGAATACCCAGACAATTGGGACCTTTGGATAGAGGATCTGATTTGATACCAAGCAACAGACACCAGGAGACTGAGCAATAAAACTTCTCATCATAAGTTTAGTTTTGGCAGAGCCACTAAATCAAAGAATTGAATAGCCTCAGAAGATTATATCACAGGAAGTGTTACATTCAGAATTGGCCTTCAGGAAGACCAGAGTGCAAAAGTAAGCAACATAAATAAGTGGTCTCAACTCCAATATTACCTTTCATTATTGCACTGTTGT
>NW_006328702.1:0-316 GCF_000327345.1 Myotis davidii
TGAGGTTAGTACTGTTATTATGGCCACTTGGCACCTTAGAACACCAAAGTTTATGATTATTCAGTAACCCATCCAAGATTGGTCAGCTAGTAAGAGCTGAGACAAACCAATTTATCATATTTAAAGCTCTTCCTTTTATTATTAATCTCCAAGATCAGCAAACCTGTTGTGGTTTTATCTATGTAATATTTCAGGCAAATCCACTTATAAACATGAATCTTTTACCCCTTATATTGTGTTCATAGTTTCATGGGATGCAAGCAATGTGTGTGCCATGAATCTGCCTTTCCAACTGTATTCTGATCAATGTAGTGCA
>NW_006328703.1:0-316 GCF_000327345.1 Myotis davidii
AATTTCTGCTTTTATCCTGTAATTCTTTCTGTTTCTCTTAGTATGTTGTTCTTTCTCTAACTTGACCTGTATGCTTTGCTCATTTATTTACATTATTTTTTAATGAAATGGAAGTGTTTAAAGCTATGAAATTACCTCTGAGTATAGTTTTAGTGATTTGGCATTGGTTTTGCATTTTATTATTTTGACATTCTGATTTTTTTTTCAATTATCAGTTTTTGCTCTGTTCTATTTATGCTTGGAGTCTATTTAAATTTACTTCGTTACTTTTGAAAATGCTTCATGAATGTTTAAATAGGTGTTTTCTATCCAGTTA
>NW_006328704.1:0-316 GCF_000327345.1 Myotis davidii
GCACACTGTTCTCCCACAGGAGGGGCCTCCCTGTACCGCTAGGGGATCTGCTGGAGCCTCTGTTGCCTCACCTTGTCCCCAGGGCGGGTCCTCACTAGACAAGAAGCCCACCAGTCTGAGGGTGACAGGGCTCTCTCCCCAGTGTTGACAGTGTGCGTCTCCCCACTGGGGAGGTGGGGCATCTCTGACATGTGCTGGTGTGTGCGCTGTTCTAGATAGACAGTGGTGATGCTTGCCCAGCATCGTGAATGAACTTCATGCTCAGGAATGGCACCGTTTAAACTACAAACAATGACTTTATTACTTAACGTGGATT
>NW_006328705.1:0-316 GCF_000327345.1 Myotis davidii
ATAACTAAAATCAAGGAGGTTGTTTGGTTTATTTCAGGGAGAAGGGATAATCATTCACTTAATTCCCTCAGGTCTTGATACTTTCATGCCACAGTGGAGGAAATGGTCTTAATGTTTGGTCCATGTTTGCAATAGTAATATGAAAATGCTCTCAAATATTTATTCATTAAAATAAGGTCTCTGAGTAATATACAACCATGAAGTAAAACCAGTTGTTCAAAAGTTAACTGGATTGTTTTCATGCAATGCAGTAAAGTAGATATTGTTATTAGCTTCATTTTACAGAACAAGAAATGAGGCATGGAGTGGGTTAAGT
>NW_006328706.1:0-317 GCF_000327345.1 Myotis davidii
TGCCATGGAATGTCCCCCCGCATCCACAAGGACCTTTGAGTCCTTGATGGGCTCGAAGATGGTGCCTTATTCTTTGAGCTGGACTTGCAGCTCCTGCCAGTGCCCAGCAGCGGGATCCTGACAAGGGTATGCAAGATGGGCAATGTCCAGGCTGTAGCCTCCACCAACCTTGGCAGGCAGCAGACAGCGGCTGAGGTCTGCATCAGGCCGGACATGGCCACTCAGACCATGGACCCCGCTGTAGGCAAGACAAGCCCTGTGTGGCAGCTGGGCACTCTCTCTGGCCAAGGCCGCCACCAGAGACCCAATGGTGATGA
>NW_006328707.1:0-316 GCF_000327345.1 Myotis davidii
TGCTCAGCACCCAGTGATTTCCACGTATTCCCCAAAGAGTGCGGGTGGTAGTTCCGGTTCATTTGTTTTGGATATAATGCATATTTTTCATTTTCTTTCAAAATCGTTATGTTGATTCTCTTTGCGATGTGTTTCTCCAGGAGGTTCTGCTCATTAGAGCTGAGCAAAGAGAGGCCCCCAGCCTCTGCCTGTCTGTCTGTGGGGTCTTCCTGGAACGAGGCCTCTGGTGGGTGGTGAGACAGGCGCTCTTGCTGGGACTCCCACTGTGATGAGGCTGAGAGGCATGAGGCTTTGGCAGCCACCTGCCACAAGGACA
>NW_006328708.1:0-316 GCF_000327345.1 Myotis davidii
AGGAGTGCTCTGGAGTTGAATATACCTGGGTTAAACCCCGTTAAACACTGGCTCTATTGCATATTAACCACTGGTAAATGACTACAGTGTGTCTCACCCTCAGGATTTTCATCCAGAAGGAGAAAATACCAGGAATACTCCCTTGAGTTGATGTGAGAATTAAATGAGTTAATGCTTATGGAGTCTTCAGTAGTGTTTACTGTATACTGAACACACAGACAACTTGTTTTATGTTTCTCATTTGATAAACAGTCTTAGAACTTAGAGACAAAATTTAGGAACTTAGAAACAGACACAATGGATCATTCTACTTCTA
>NW_006328709.1:0-316 GCF_000327345.1 Myotis davidii
CAGCATTTGAATGAGTAGACTGAGTAGAGAAGATCACCCTCACCAGTGTGGTGCCATCTTTTAATTCTCTGAGGGCCTATCTAGAACAATAAAGTGGATGAAGGGCAACTTTGCTGGCTGTTTAAACCGGCATTTTCTCCTGCCCTTAGACATTGGCACTTTGGGTTCTCAGGCCTTTGGACTCAGACTGAATTCTATCGCCAGCTTTCCTGAATTCTCCAGCTACAGACAGCAGATGTGGGATTTTTTTGGTCTCCATAATGAAGTGAGCCAATACCTAGAATAAATAGTCTCTCTCTCTCTCTCTCTCTCTCTC
>NW_006328710.1:0-316 GCF_000327345.1 Myotis davidii
GCATACACACGTGCACGCACACACACATACACACACCTTTTCCTAAGCACAGTGCTAAACAACAAAGGAAACTTTGAAAATGGAAATAGGTCTCTGGGCTCTCGATTACCAGTTTGTTCTGACTTTGTTCCCTTAATACTTCACTAAAAATAGGAACCGTGGGTCTGACCATGACAGTGTAGTGTTGTCACTGGAAAGCAGGACTCACAGTCGCACCATCGAGGGGCCACCCTGCCCCGTGACTGCAGGCTCGTGTCCCTGCCAGCTCTCCAGGGCCAGGCTGGTGTCTGGACCTGCCGGGAGGGGCTCGCAGGAT
>NW_006328711.1:0-316 GCF_000327345.1 Myotis davidii
GGTACCTTCTACCTGCCCACAGCACCTGCCCACTGCACTCCTAGCCCCTGGGAGAGGCATCAGGCCCACTTCAGAGGGGAGGAAAAGGGACAACTTGTTTGCCCAAGGTCACAGCCATCCAGGGCAGAGCCCGCAGGAGACCCTGGTCACTGTCTTCTGCGCAGTGTCCCGTGCACGCAAATCACTGCCCATCTTGTTAAAGTGGCAGATTCTGATGCAGTAGGTCTTGGATGTGCCCCAAACATTTCTAATGAGCTCCCAGCCCCTCTCGCTGACACTCCCCTCTCTGCTTCTCTTCCAGGCCTTTCCAAGGACT
>NW_006328712.1:0-316 GCF_000327345.1 Myotis davidii
GGGACGTGCAATCACTCTCCCATTTATTAAAAAAATTAATTATGCTCTTACAAATGTTACATTTTGGAGTGAAGTATAGCAACTAACAATTCCCTTTTAATTTTTGTATTTTAATACCACTGGAATCTGACCAGCATCCTGGAATTTTTATTACTAACTTTTGAGAGGGGAAAAAATGAAGTGATTCTTATTGGCTTAGAGTGACTAAGAAGATTCTTTTATGCCCCCACGTTAATCCTAGTAGTTATTTCAGTATTGACACATGTTAAAATGTACAGTGTTTCAAAACTATTGTATTATTTTTGTCTTGGCAAAT
>NW_006328713.1:0-316 GCF_000327345.1 Myotis davidii
ACTCGTAAGTCAAGGCCCCACTGTATATAAAATTCCCTGACAAATATTAGACCCTGGATAAATGGTACATTCTTTCTCTTCTTCATTTCCCTTTCTCTCAGGAGATTAGGATGTAATCCCATATGTCACAGTTGATAGTAGATTCTCTCTAGATTTTGTAATCTTAATATAATAACATCGTTCCAGCTGGACTAGTGTTTCCAGTCAATCTGTGAAACTATGCAATGAGAGCGCTTTCATTGGTGTGTAAAGACATGACCAACTGGCTCGCTCTGGATTACAAGGCAATGCTTCACCACCTTAGGCAATGAGTAAG
>NW_006328714.1:0-316 GCF_000327345.1 Myotis davidii
CTCATCTTCTTCTCTCTCTAAAATAAATCAATGAAAATGTAATTGGGTGAGAATTTGAAAATAAAAGTTCATACTTGGAAAACATCCCTGGGTTCAAATAGCTCATAACGTTTATTTACACTTTTGGTTCATAAGATAATCCATAAAAATACTATCATGTTTTATTGGTTCAACAATTGTGGACAGGGCTATATATTAAGGACCTTCTGGCATGGACCCAATGTCTCTGGATGTGGTGGACGGGATGGAATGTCCTGTAGGCTTTCCTAAGCACGCCTATAAAAAACAGGTGCATAGCACTCACTCTATCACAGAA
>NW_006328715.1:0-316 GCF_000327345.1 Myotis davidii
GTTGTTTCAACTTCATTAAGTGACCTTTGTCTTTCTCCCTGCAGAATGGGAGAATATAAAAAACAAAAATACACAGGCTGGAACTATGTCCTTGACATTAGAAACTTGAAGGAGAGTCCTTAAAAATTCTATCTCCTAAACTGAAAATAGAAAACAATCTACTTTATTTCAAAAAAGAAAGTAGGAGCTAGGCCTCAATGTTCTGAATTCCAGAACTAATGATGAATTTTTACTTCTCAAAAAAACCCCTGAATTCCCCTTCCCTCCATGCATTCCTTTCTACTAGTTTACCTTGTTCTTAAACTGTTTTTTTTTT
>NW_006328716.1:0-316 GCF_000327345.1 Myotis davidii
GTGCACAAATCTCATGCACCGGGCCTCTAGTCATTATATATTCAGAGATAAAAACAGCACTTACATGGATACAGTGTGAAGAGGACTTTTAGCCAGACTTTGACGTTCTCAATCACCTCAGAACCATAAAAATGACTGTAGTCAATGGTGTTTGCTCATCACATGAAGCTGAGAACTGAGTTAAAGTAAAATCACTAAGTTTCTCCTCACATCTTAGGTCCCCAGTTCAGTTTAAACATCATCACAATCCTCATCATAAGCATGAAATTCTTTACTCTGGTCATTTTTTGGCCTCAAGTTATGCAATTGAAATTAC
>NW_006328717.1:0-316 GCF_000327345.1 Myotis davidii
AAGAAGAAAGGACATTGTTGCAACCCATTGGCTAGAATTTGAACTCTGCGTGGAGACGTACAATTAATGGTAGAATGAGGCGAGGAGCTCTGAGGCTTTCCTGTCTAGGAGGCTTTGAAAAATTACAGATGGAGAACAACACAATTCAAGACACATCAGTAAGAGATGTCTGCTGGCACCGAGGAGGGGAGGTGGAACCATCTTGGTAAAAGAGGCTTATGAATACATTTATGAAATATGACTGTGATATTAGAACACTATCCCATATAAAGTAGGTAAGACTTGGAAGGTCTTGAAAATGCTTTTTGCGTAATAC
>NW_006328718.1:0-316 GCF_000327345.1 Myotis davidii
TCCCCTTGGAAAGATGGGGGCAGGACTTGGCTTTGTCTTCAAACACCACGGAGTGCGACCCAGTAGCCAGGGGTCATGACATCCAAGCGGGCAGAGTCCATCCAAGCGCCCCTTCCCCGGGTGGGGTGCTGGGAGCTTGGAGAATCCCTCCAGCCCCGCCTTCCCTGGGGACCCCGACACCAGGGCTCAGCTCCCTTTTCCCCCTGACTCTTGAAATGGCTCTCCAGGGGGCAGGATCTTCGGCCACTGTCGTCACCCTGTGTCCCCTGCTTCTTCCCAGGGAGCCCTAGCTTGTCCCCTCCAGACATTGTATCGC
>NW_006328719.1:0-316 GCF_000327345.1 Myotis davidii
CAATGCTTGGGTGTGCAGCAGCCGGTGGAAATGGTCTTGTTACACAATCCATGTATTCTTTCTTTCCTTCCTTCCTTTATTGTACAACCAATAGTAAGTGACTATTGTGTGCTCAACAATATGCCAACTATGGTGTGATACAGAGATGAATGAAATAGAGTTCTTGTCCTCAGGGGTTGAGCAATAGGAAGTCATTGCTGATAAATCTGGGTTTGGAATCATCATTTCAAATTTTCGATTATGTTGATGAATTTGTGGTCAAGGCTCACTTTGAAATCAGAAATAATCAGTTAGCAAATCGATTTATTAAAAAAAA
>NW_006328720.1:0-316 GCF_000327345.1 Myotis davidii
ATTTGTCTTGTGTTATTTGTTCTGACTTGCTCTAGTCTTTGAAATTATCCACTTCATCCAGAATTTATTTGCCAGAATTTCCTTTAAAATTCAGATGTGCTGTTTTTGCTATTATTTGTTTCAATGGTTTACTTTTTTCACTAACAAAGAAAATATAGTCTGAATTGGAATAAAATAGCCTGATAATGAGCGGGGGCCCATGGAGAGGGCAGAAGGAGCAGCTAGCATTGGAAAGAGACAGCATCAGTCAAACATCCATATGAAATGATTCTAGGCCAGGGGTGGGCACGCCAGTAACTTTTGCTGGCACGCGAAA
>NW_006328721.1:0-316 GCF_000327345.1 Myotis davidii
TAATAATATAAGAGTGAGGGGAAAGTAGAAGACAGACTCAGATGACTCTATGGAGTCATCAAACATTTACTACTAACTCCTGCCATTCTGCAGGAAATGGATATAAAATGACAATAAAAACGAGAGAATATATATCACTAGGGGATTTTGAGAACAACAGTGAAGCAGCTCAGGTTTCCAAGGGTAATCCACAGAAATGGATAGCCTACGTGCAGATAATGGATAACAGGAAGTGAGAGCATTGGTTTTCCTGAATACACCTTTATGTATTGACAAGTCCGTTTATTTAGAATTTGAGCCTTTGGATAATCCACAA
>NW_006328722.1:0-317 GCF_000327345.1 Myotis davidii
GCTGCTCTAGAATAATACAAGAATTCTTACTCACTTAAAATAATACCTTTTCTAATTTATATGCTATTTTTTCTCTTAACCTTTTTCTTTTTTCTTCGTTATGGAGAGTCATCCAAACCAGCAACAGGCTTTGCATAATAAATAAATAAACTTTTCATGTATAAACTCAATGAAATTTCATGGATTGAAAGAATCAGCATATTATCTACCCAAAGCAATATACAGGGGTTTTTTTGTGTGCATTTTTAAAAAATATTTATTGTTGAAAATGTTATATAGGTTCTCTTTTCCCCCCATTAACCTCTTCCAACCTGCTC
>NW_006328723.1:0-316 GCF_000327345.1 Myotis davidii
ACCTTCACGGCCTGTAAACACTCCGCTTGCCAGAAACAGTTTCTCCGAGGCCAAGCCAACTCTGGGTGACAATGTGGCCTCAGCCAATCACACATTTTCCATTTTTCTCTTCCTTGCTCTTTATTCTTTATCCTCGTAAAGCTTTCTGCCTTCACCCCATTTTGCAGTTCTCCCAATGAGGGTTGTCGCTTCATGATGGGCCAAGTTTGTATCACCTAAGTTGCTTTCTTTAGTCATTTTTAATAATCTAAAACACACAGGTCATATGACCTAACCATCCCGAGTGCCACAATTGTACTGCTTTCCTAAAAAAAAA
>NW_006328724.1:0-317 GCF_000327345.1 Myotis davidii
GTCAATTCATTGCGAGAACGAATATGTGCTCTCCTGCTGCTTGAGTTTTTTTTCCACTTTAGTTGCATTGTTTTCATGTTTTAATATATCATATCTTGGAGTAAAATAATCCTGAGCGGTTGTGGGTGAGGATCACACTTCTGCTTGACTGCAGGGTTTCAGCTACATGCAGCTTGTGTAATTGGGCCTTGATTCCGCAGGAGCTAATGTTTGGATCTTTGAACCATAATTTGGAGAAATACCCTTGTTCATCACGATTTCACTTGGAGAATTTTACTGCTGCCTGGTTATTTTCGTGGCTTGAATATCCACTTTTT
>NW_006328725.1:0-317 GCF_000327345.1 Myotis davidii
AATAGAATTTGTATTGAAAATATTCAAACAAGGATATCCCTTCCCTCAACATACCACATGTATGTATGTATGTATGTATGTATTTCTCCTTTTTGTACAAGGTATCTTGCCCCCTTTCTCAAAGCATCGTCTTCAAACAACATAGACAAGAAAGACCAATGATTTAATAACTTAATATAGGCCATTTCCAACAGGTAACACTTCCCTTAAAGTACATAGGCAAAAGGAAAATTATACAACTAGGCAAAGAGAAGATGACCTTTGGGGTTCCCCCTCCTATATTTATTTAATCAATTTTGTCAAATAATTATGTTCTA
>NW_006328726.1:0-317 GCF_000327345.1 Myotis davidii
CCCCTAGTTCCAGTGATTGATGACCAAGACAAAATTAATTTTATTAAATGAATAAATGAGTTACACCTTGTACTTGGGTATCCTAAAACAAATTGCATTAGTTAAAGGATTTACCTATTTTCTAGGTTAAATATTAGTGACCTCTTAATCATCCCTTGTGTGATAGGATTTTTAACCCCCTAAACACCTGATCATCTTAATTTCGACTTAGTAAAAATTCTCAGTGTTTCTCTTCCAAAACAAGACCAGGTTCAAATCTGGCACTCATGTTATTGTAAATAAAGAATTATGGCCCAGCCAGTGTGGCTCAGTGGTTG
>NW_006328727.1:0-317 GCF_000327345.1 Myotis davidii
GGCCACGTCTCCAAAACACAGTGACGACTGAAAACCCCAGAGAAGGTCAATGGAGGCAGCTACAGGAATCGCCAGGGACAAGTTTCATTTAACTGGAGCACAAGTAGCCCGTGGAGGCCGGTGAGATGATTAAAATGTGCATTTAATTAAACGGAAACCGTCAAGTCACTCCCCAGATGGTGAACAGAAACAAACCAAAGATATAACACTCTAAAAATTAGTCTTATCTAACAAAACCTATAACTACATATTAACGTGACTTTTTTCTCTTATTTTTAAAATGACAAGAACTCTCTAATAAGACCTCATAAAGAAAG
>NW_006328728.1:0-317 GCF_000327345.1 Myotis davidii
TTTGGAATTCGGACAGGTGAGCCATTTCTCACACTGGCAACCCAGGTGAGGAGTGTATTGTAAGACATAAACTTCTGCTATATTATGCCAATTAGATTTTTGGGGTCATCACTATGGAATAACTTAGTCCATCCTAATGAATATAAATCTCATTGTGAGGAGTTTAGTTCACTGATATCCCTTCTCCAAACCCTCCTCATTACATCTCAATGTTTGGTTACGTCCGTCATCATTAGTTTCAATTTCATAGTATGCCAGGATTGCTCACTGCAGAGCCAATAAACTTTAAATGGCCCAATGGGAGACAGCAAGACCTA
>NW_006328729.1:0-317 GCF_000327345.1 Myotis davidii
GGACTAGAAGTATTGGCATCCCCCAGAGAATTGTTAGAAAAGCAGAAACTCAGACCCTACTCCACCTGCTGAAGCAGAGTGCATTTTAACAAGACATCCACCTGACTCCTGGGTACATTTCTGGCCCAAGCAGCACTGACTGATACCTGAGCAAATGAAGCTCTCAGGTAGGAAAGCCTACACTGCTCTCAAGTCCTAGCAATGCTCTGTTTCTTTTCTTTTCTTCTTTTTTTTAAAGGAAAGTTTTGTTATTAATATATTGTTATTGATTTCTGAGAAGAAGAGAGGAGAGAGAGATAGAAACAACAATGATGAGA
>NW_006328730.1:0-316 GCF_000327345.1 Myotis davidii
AGGGCAGATGCTCAATGCAGGAGCTGCCCCCTACCCACAGGCCCCAGGCCAGCCAAGCGGTGCCAGCAAGCCCCCCCCACCATCATCCCACCAGTCGTCCCACAGAAAGAGGTGATTGGCGGGGGTGGTGATGTGATCGGGGGGCAGGGCCAGCCTGCGAGCAGGCAGCACCACCCCCCGATTGCCCTGCCAGCTGCTTCCAAGGCAGGTGCCAGTGGGGGCCCCCTAATTGCTCCACAGAGGGATACGACTGATGGCTGCAGCACCAGTAGCAGCAGCAGGGGCAAGGACCTGTGAGTGGGCAGCGCCAGGCTGG
>NW_006328731.1:0-317 GCF_000327345.1 Myotis davidii
GGCCGACGCCATGCTGCGGGCCCTGCTGGGCTCCAAGCACAAGGTGTCCATGGACCTGCGGGCCAACCTGAAGTCGGTGAAGAAGGAGGACACGGAGAAGGTGAGGTCCCGGGGCCCCCCAGCCCTCGCCGGACGCCCCTCACCGCCCCAGGCCGGCCCACCAGCTCTGGGTGGAACGTTCTAGAACCTCCTGGGAGGCCAGGGATGACGTCTTACTCTGTTTTGGGAGAGAGGAGGCGTGGTGTCTGCCCTGACTGCTCCCCGTCCAAGGGGGACACGGGGACCCAGAAAAGCCAGATCGAGGAAAAAAATGCCCA
>NW_006328732.1:0-317 GCF_000327345.1 Myotis davidii
CCCCCCCCCCCCCCATGAGTTATCTCTCTCCCTGAGCCGGGGAGGCATTCTCAGTGCAGGCCCAGGGGACAGGACGGCTGGGCCACGGCCACGTCGTTGATGAATGGCAAACGTTGGACCCCGAGTGTATTTGTTTTCATAAAATAATGTTTGAACGTCGATACCCACCAAGCATCGCACCCTATCTTCTTGTGCCCTTTCAATTGCCTGCATGTCGGTCATCACCCTTGACCGAGAGCTGAGAAGTGGAGGCAGAGAAGGAATTGACTCACTCAGAGCCGGGCACCTCCCCGGGGGCCTGGGATCGGGTAGGACAC
>NW_006328733.1:0-317 GCF_000327345.1 Myotis davidii
CGGCCTTACCAGGTTTCTGCAGTTTTAAGAACAAGGGTAAGTTGCTACGCACAGTCTTGACATCAATATATTTGCTCCTGCCCAAGTGGGGGCCGCAACCCTATCCCCGCCCTGTTAGTGCCCTGCGGCTGGTTTCCAGAACCTGTCGCTAGTAGGGGCTCTGGACAGACTGCGGGACAGCCCCCCCCTCCAGCCCCCCGAAAAAAACGCAGTTGACTGGACTTCAGAAAAAAAGTAAACAGCGTTGACAGTGGACTGACTGGGCGAAGGGGACACTCAGTACGTGTGTTTCCACGAACAGACTTCACACAGCCCGA
>NW_006328734.1:0-317 GCF_000327345.1 Myotis davidii
TAATCCAAGTCAATGGGGTCCTGCCAGATTGGAGTATGTCTGAGGAGGAGAAGCTCAAGCGCCTGATGAAAACCCTTAGGGGCCCTGCCCAGGAGGTCATGCATTTGCTCCAGGCAGCTAACCCCAGCCTAAGTGTGGCAGATTTCTTACTGGCAATGAAATTGGTGTTTGGGGAGTCTGAAAGCAGTATCACTGCCCATGGTAAATTTTTTAACACCCTGCAGGCACAGGGGGAGAAAGCCTCCCTTTATGTGATCCATTTAGAAGTACAGCTCCAAAATGCAATTCAGGCAGGGATCATAGCCGAGAAAGATGCA
>NW_006328735.1:0-317 GCF_000327345.1 Myotis davidii
TGTCAGACCAATGGGAATGGTCTTGGGGGGCCCTGCCGGGGTGGCTCAGTGGTTGAGCATCAGTCCCCCACCCCCCCCGCCCGCCGGTCAAGCACCGTGACCAGGTGGTGGGCTCAGTGCCCAGTGTGGGCCTGCAGGAGGCGGCCGACCAGTGATCCCCATCAGTGATGTCTCTCCCCTCCCCTCTGAAATCAATAAAAACACTTTAAAACAAAACCTCCTTGGGTGACTTCATTGTCAACGGGTTCATGCCATGGTTGGGCAACCCTGTCCTGGCCGCCTGACAGGCTGGTGCCCCGGCAATGCCTCCCCCAGGG
>NW_006328736.1:0-317 GCF_000327345.1 Myotis davidii
TGTGGTTTTAATTTGCATTTCTTTAATGGGAGGTTGTGTCTTTTCTTGTGTTATTTACCCTTCATATGTCTTTTTTGGTGATATATCCAAATCTTTTGAATTTTTTTAAAAAAATTGGTTGTTTGTTTTCTTATTTTTGATTTTGAAAGTCATTTATGTATTATAGATACAAATATTTAGTCAGACAGGTGATTTGCAAATATTTTCTCATTCTGTAGCTTTTTCCTGTTTTTTTCAGACCAAAAGTTTTAAATTTTGATGAAGTGCAATTTACTTATATATTTTTATATAGTTTTTAAAATTGATTTTAGAGAGAG
>NW_006328737.1:0-317 GCF_000327345.1 Myotis davidii
ATCTGTATATTGTATTGCATGTTCACCACCCAAAAAGTCAAGTCTCCTTCCACCACCATTTATCCCACATTTACCCTCTTCTACCTCCCCCTGCACTCCCTTTCCTCTGGTAATGGTCGTACCGTTGCCTGGGTCTATGAGATTTATTCATTCATTCATTTATTCATTCAATCATTTAGCTTAATCCCTTCACCTTTTCCACTCTGACAACTGTTTCCCTACCCTCTGACAACTGTCAATCTGTTCTATCTATGAATCTGTTTCTATTTTGTTAGGTTATTTTGTTCATTCGAGTCCACATGTAAGTGCAATCAATA
>NW_006328738.1:0-317 GCF_000327345.1 Myotis davidii
AAAAAAAGAATTAAAAAGTCCTGGGACAACCAATATTCCTTATTGCTTATAGTGACTTCCAATTCAACGAGTCCCTTTTCTAGATGCCTTGGCCTGTGAATATCACTTTTAAAATAACCAGAGGCTATTTTAAACACCCTCCTTCCGCCTTCCTGCTAACAGATCTGCAGGCTTTAGCAGGTGCACAAAATTGGTCCAGGTGCAATGTTAAGTCACACAAAACCCTTCTGCTCTCTCGCATTCCTGTCCACCCGGAGAGAGGGGGTGCTGAAAAGACTTTGCACCAAGGAGACACCTCTGCAGAATGGGGGTGGAGG
>NW_006328739.1:0-317 GCF_000327345.1 Myotis davidii
CTCCACATCGGGAGGGGCCAGGACCCTCTCAGCCCTCAGTCCTGAGGAACAGCAAGTATGAATGTGACTCGGACCTCTCTCCGCCACGAAAAAGGCAAGCAGCATTTCATTATGGAAATAAACAGCATGGTTCCAAAGGCTCTCCACCCAGCCATAGAAAACTTCATACGAGTTCGTCACCTCGAAGACAGCAGTCACACGTCGGCCTCTTCCTCCTACCCAGAGGACAGTCGGAAAGCCTCTGGTTCAGACCTGTCTCCTCCTCGGAAGAAACCAAGTTCAAGGCCCCAGGGTTCTGAATCAGATCTGTCACCTCC
>NW_006328740.1:0-317 GCF_000327345.1 Myotis davidii
TAGATCCTCTTTAGTAACATAGTTATACGTGAAGGCACCAACACAAGCTCGCACCTGGTAGCCATCTTTCTCCACCCCTGCCCGCACCCTCCTCCTCTCCAGTACTTTTCAGCACTGTCTTTCCTTTTCACCCAGTCCCCCTGGTACCTCATCTTTCCCCAGCCCCAGCCCCAACCTCAGCCTCTGTGTCTTCAGAAGTTCCTCACCTAAAACTGGTGCAAAGAAAACCTCAACAGATGGTTGTAACCGCTCCCACTGGTACAGGGCAGCGGGCTTACTCCTTGGGGACTTGCAGCTCAGGGTCACATTGGTCCCCA
>NW_006328741.1:0-317 GCF_000327345.1 Myotis davidii
TACAAAATTAACGCCAAGAAATCTATGGCCTTTTCATACATCAACAATGAACTCTCTCAGAAAGAGAAAACAAGAAGCAATCCCATTTACCACAGCAACAACAACCAAAAATATGATGTTTATGAATAAACTTAACCAAGGATGTAAAAGAGCTGTACACAAGAAAACTACAGGACATTGAAAAAAGGAACTGAAGTAATAAAAAAGTGGAAAAATATACTGTGTTCATGGATTGGGATAATTAACATCATAAAAATGCCAATACTACCCAAAGCAAAGTATCAATTCAATGCAACCCCTATTAAAATACCAACAGC
>NW_006328742.1:0-317 GCF_000327345.1 Myotis davidii
ATGATAAAAAAAAAAAAAGTCAAATCAAGCCAACCAGCATGGACATATTTGTGAAAAGAGTGACACCTTCTTGAGAAGATCCTCAGAGAAGTCCTTCAGGGGGTATTCCATAAGAGGGCATTATTGCCAAGGGAGGCTGGACAGTCTCATGTGTGTCCTGGCCCTTGAAGACCTACCGTGGACAGACGTAGAGGTGGAAGACAGTGATATTGGATCCTGACCCCCTGTAGGCCTAGGCTAATATGTGTGTTTGTGCCTTCGTTTTCAGCAAAACAGTTTAGAAAGTAAAAAATAAACAATTTAAATCCATAAAAAAA
>NW_006328743.1:0-317 GCF_000327345.1 Myotis davidii
TTCTTAATGTTTGCCATTAGTTGGGATATAGGAGGTGGTTAAGTCATTCCAAGACTCGCCATCCTAGCCCGAAGTCATCTTAAGGCACATTAAGACAATCTAAGTCACCCAAAGACAATTGTAACCTAAACTGAGGCATCATGATCATACTGTGTCCCCCAGATCCTGCTTCCCCATGATTCTTTAAGAATTATCCTCCATGCCCATATACTATCTAATGGACCATGGACACTAGTTATCTCTCTGCCCCTTTTCACTGGCTCTGTGAAAAATCAGCCCTATATTGGATTGCCACTCTTGACTTTCACACCAAGTAT
>NW_006328744.1:0-317 GCF_000327345.1 Myotis davidii
CAGGTTGTGGCCACTGTAGCAATGCTGTTATGCACATTCCTGCATGCATCTCCCGCTCACACTGGAAGTGCTGGGCCATGGGCTCATCTTCCCTCCAGTAGATGGTGCTGAGCCCCTTCCAAAGTGGCTGCATCAGTTCACGCTCCATCCCACCACCAACAGCAGTATCGCCAAGTTGTCCTCATGTGAGCTGTCTCCAAGCTTCCCTGTCATATGTGACACAGCCCCCATTCACTCCAAGGCCTGACTCCGCATCCTCACCAATGGTGGACACAGATGAACCGAGATTCCAATTTTAAAATAGACCATGTCCTTTC
>NW_006328745.1:0-317 GCF_000327345.1 Myotis davidii
CAAACCTGTGACCCTTTGGTGCTTAGGCCAATGTTCTAACCAGCCAGGGAAGCCCCAGTTTTTGAGTTACTTCACCTGATGGCCAAGTAGACAGAGACGAGCTGCCCTACTGAGTCATACCCATATTGCAAATACATGCCAAAATAAATGTTGTTGTTTTAAGCCACTAAGCTTTGGGGACGTTTGTTATACAACATTACATTACTGAAACAGTTGTTCAAGGTTATAGCTGATAAGTGATGGAGTTAGTATTTCAACCCAAGATGTCTGCTTTTATAGTCCAAATTTCCCCCCTGTACTGCATATGCTGTCCTTTA
>NW_006328746.1:0-317 GCF_000327345.1 Myotis davidii
CTTCCTTTTGTTGTTTTACTATAATAATTGATAGCCTACTATAAAAAATATGACCAGGTCATTTTTAAAGGCATAAGTATGCCAATTACAAGCTTAACGAACCACAATTAATACTTTAATACTTTAAAATAAATAGACTGCTAATGTGTGAATTTTTTAAAGATACTATTTCTCTCTAAACAACATATTAAAATTCCCCCTTAAAATACCCATCTAATATTTTACAGAGTGTCCTCAAAAATGTATACACACTTTAAGAGCTGGTAGCTCAATTTTGAAAATGGAATATATTTAAATAAACACTGCCTTTATAATTA
>NW_006328747.1:0-317 GCF_000327345.1 Myotis davidii
TAAAATATAATTTCGTGTTTAACTCAGGTTGAAAGCTCTGAATGTATAACTTAGTTATCATGCTTGTTTATACAGGTTAATAAAAGCTTAATAAAGTTCCCCGTCTTTTTATTAAAACCAAACAGACCTATTTTTCTCTCTTTACAGCATTGCCATTATACAGTATACAGTAAAGGGACTTAAAAATGATTCACTCTTTGATGGGACTAATCACCTACATAAAAGAATCTCATCTTGTAAAACATGGAGGTGGGCAAAAGTCGGTTAATAATAATAAATAATAATGCGAGAATAAACTCTTTTGCATACTCACAACT
>NW_006328748.1:0-317 GCF_000327345.1 Myotis davidii
CTCTTTCCACTGAGCCAAACCGGCTAGGGCTCTCTTGGTGACTTTCATTAAAAATGGAAGCAGAGAGATGAGGCAATAAATGAAGGAAGAAATCATGACCCTCTTCTGGTCAAAACCCTGCAGTGGGTCCCCTAACCACAGCTCCACACATTACCTTACCACCCACACCCCTGCCAAATAACAGCCCAACCCCCTTTCCCACTTGAGTTCCCATCACTCCCCGCACAGATGTCACTTTCCAGGCAGAAAGGATAGCCCCTCATTATCCTCACACCTGGGTGCTCACCCAGGAGGAGCCAGGACCAGACACGGTGCCT
>NW_006328749.1:0-317 GCF_000327345.1 Myotis davidii
AGGACCGTTCAAGTAGAAGTAACATCAGGTAAAGAAAATTATTATCATGACAATATCTAAGGAGGTGTTTGCAAGGAAAGCTATCATCTATTTTGCAACTCTAAAGGAATTAATCGATTTAGGGAAAATTATCATTATCAACTATCACAGAAAGAGAAACAGATATCAGAGAACTGTTGAAGGAATGACATAACATTATTTGTGAAGAAGCTTTTCCAGACAAATGAACCTAAATCTCATCAAACATGTTCCAAACCACCTATTTACAGAAAATATGAGGGGTGGAGAAACATGTGAAAAATTTCCTTCACATGTTT
>NW_006328750.1:0-317 GCF_000327345.1 Myotis davidii
CTATCCACTGAGCCAAACCGGTCAGGGCAAGTAGTTCCTTTTTTTGATCCCTATGCTTGTTCCTCCTTCTTTACCAAACTTCTAAATGTTGGGGGTTCCTTGAGGCTTAGATGTGAGATTTCTTCTCATTTAAACACTCTTCTCGGTGAGCATCTCAATTCCTCGGTGTTTAGGTATGATCTTGACTGATGAAATCAACCTTCTCTCTAAAGCTCAGGCCTTTCTTATGGGTCCAAATTTGTTTATCCTTCTTGACTCATTCCTTGAAGAGGAAGCAGACAACCCTTGAACTTAGCATCGTCAAAATGAAATCCTTC
>NW_006328751.1:0-317 GCF_000327345.1 Myotis davidii
CTGGCGTTCAGATTCCAGCTCCACTACCCGCTGGCTGGGTGACGCCAGGCGAGTCATGGAAGCTCTCATGCCTCCTGGCTTATAAATGTGGGAAAATGGCAAGACTTATCTCACAGAGTTTCTGTGATGATTAAATGACTGACTATGTGCAGAGCATTCAAAGATCCCCCGGAAGCAACGGCTAACATGAAGTTAGACATGCCGGAGACTTGCCCGGCCGGCCCATGTGGCTCAGTGGTGGAGAGTCGATCCATGAACCAAGAGGTCACAGGATCAGTTCTGACTGGACCCCATTCCCAGGTTGCAGGCTGGATCCC
>NW_006328752.1:0-317 GCF_000327345.1 Myotis davidii
TACTGTAATAGCTTAAAGGCACATATTGAGAAACGACCCTTCTGAGTCTTCGTTCTACACCCACTCTAGACACAGGGAACAACAGGGTTGGGGAGCGATTTAAGTAGCAGGCTGAGAAAAAATTTCTGAACCTTGGTCAATTCATAGCACCCCATCAAATCTCAGTTTCAAGAATATGTTTCACAAAGGATCTGTTTGCCATTTGCAGGTGGAAATATTTTGTGCACATTTAAGTAACCTTTGAAATATGGAACACTAAATTTACCTTAAATATTTTTAAATACATTTGCACAATTAAGGAAAAATCATGATAAATA
>NW_006328753.1:0-317 GCF_000327345.1 Myotis davidii
AGTGACCAACACCCCAACTTGGTCTGGTGCCCCACTAAACTGTTCCATCGTCCCGCCTTGACTAACACACCAATGTTCTGCATTCTGCCGCCTGTGGCCGCGCACCCTGGTGGTCCCTGCATATCATAGTGACTGGTTGTGCGGTGGTTCTGTTGGTCAGACTATTTGCATATTACCATTTTATTATATAGAATTAGTTTCATGTGTACAACATAGTCGTTAGGCAATCTTACACTTTAAAGAGTGGTTCCGCTGATATTTTAAGTATCCTCCGCCTGGATTGTACATAGCTATTACAATATTATTTTCCCCCCATT
>NW_006328754.1:0-317 GCF_000327345.1 Myotis davidii
GCCCCTGGGAGACCCGTCCAAGAGCACAAGCCTAATAGGCAACAAATGCTGTCCTAGACAGAGCAGCCCTCAGGCTAGGGACACAGCGATTCTGAATTTGTGACTCCACGGCCCACCCAACACTATTTCTCATTAAACATTTTTTTGGGGGGTTCAGAGTTGGCCACTTTGGGTTTCCTGATTTTATAGAAAAAACTCCCAGAAAGAAAAGTTCACGAGGTGACGCTCATGCAGACGGAAGGGGACTTCAATTTCTTACAGTGGAGTTTGGACTGAAATTATATTGACACGTACCCACTGTTGTTTTCCTGCCCCCC
>NW_006328755.1:0-317 GCF_000327345.1 Myotis davidii
CCACTGCACCCAATAAAGAACCAATCATTACTCTTAAAACATTACGATGAAGTCATTTGTAAAGACTATCAATGGAGACTTTCTTACACTTATGACGAATCCATTATAAACAAAAATGCCAATCTTAAAAACACAATTCCAGAATGAGTCCAGTTCCACTGAGGACAGATAACAAAGTACAAGGAGCTTAACGGCTATGCTATACCAAACGGATGAAAAGTGAAATCGATTACACTGCAGGTCTCTATAAATAAATAAATAAAGCCGATCTTTCCCCTGTACGTGGACTCAGACTCCTGTACCAACAGAACACTCCG
>NW_006328756.1:0-317 GCF_000327345.1 Myotis davidii
TGCTGAAGTGTTCATCTGTGTAAATTACCTCCACGGCTAAAATGAATGGAAAAGAAGGGCTGCTCTTGTTCCACTTGGGTACTGCTAACTTACAGTCCTCTCACAGATAAGAAACCATGCTGAAGTCACTAATCTGAATTAGGGGAAGATTTAAATGGAGAACTGCCACTTGGCCAGGATGTTAAACTCAGCTTGAAGTACTAGAGTGTTTTGATTAATTAATTGCTAGGCTTACTTAAATCCTGAAGTTTTACTTGCCTTTTATTCTGTCTATAGAAAAATGGAGAACACTGGAGATGGCAGAAATGGAGAAAAAA
>NW_006328757.1:0-317 GCF_000327345.1 Myotis davidii
TGTGTGTGTGTGTGTGTGTCCCTTCCATCCTGTATCATTGCTCACTATTTCTCTGCTCTCCACATCCACCTCTATTGCTGCCTACGATCACCTTGCTGGCACGCCTCAAAATGAGACATCTTCAGAAGTGGCATGCCTTTTCCTTTCTCTCTATGGCCAGAGTGATTAGAATGGCGGTTAAAATGTTACGGACGCATTTAAAATTCCCATAAGTTTGAAGAGTTGTTATAGCAAACGGAGGAGTCCGCATTTCTGGTACTGAAAGAACAACACTGAAGATCGACGCTCTCAGAACGACCAGGAAAGCTGGCGTGCCC
>NW_006328758.1:0-317 GCF_000327345.1 Myotis davidii
CTAGCTCCCCTTCTCAGCCCTTGGTTTATATTGTTTTAACTCATCTTTAACCATTTCTTATTGTTTCATATCCTCCCATTTTGAAGCCCTAAAGCTACAAATGGTCCTTCACATAGAACCGCAGACGAAGGCTGCTGCATCCATTGTCCGTGGACCCTTAGTTAGCCCACTTCCGACGATGGGACCCTGACTGCCGCCTGCCCCCCAAACTACAACCCCTTTACCAGTAGGAAGCAGCCAGATAGATCAGTGTCCATTGTCCCCAAAGGCAGTTGGAGTTTCCTAACTGGAGCGGGGACTGAAACAGGAATTTTAGG
>NW_006328759.1:0-317 GCF_000327345.1 Myotis davidii
CCACCTGGCCAGAGCTCATAACCTATTTTATGCACTGTCTTTTTTAATCTGATATTCTATTACAAACATTTAATATCAGATGATATAGATCAATATAATTTTCAATGACTATAGAGAAATTAATTGGTTAAAAACATACTTAAGTAGATGGGCCTCATAATTTAACTTACAGAATGAGACAATGTGAGAATGGAAGCGGGCACTATTTCTCTTCTTGACAGGGCACTGGCCATGAACTAGAACTGTCCTGGGACACTAGAGTCTATGGCTGCACTGCATTTAACCACCCCATCACAGTGGATGTTCAATTGTTTCTA
>NW_006328760.1:0-317 GCF_000327345.1 Myotis davidii
TAAAAGATTGCACAAAAATGGCTCCCCAAAAATGCTCCCAAAATATTTACCTGAAACTAATGTAATGTATTTTAGTTTAATCCTGCAACATTTCAGAATATTCTCCACCAAAACCCCACAAAATCTTTCTGATGAAACTCAACAACCATTAAACTTAAAGTGCTCTTTGTTCCCAAGCGTCTCTCTTGGTGGGAGCCCAGACTTGAGCTAATAAGGCTGCCCAGTCCATTCTGAGAGCTTGGGCTCTGCTCCACTAGCTTCCAAAGTCAATCTGTCCCAAGTCTCATCTCACTGGTATCACTTTCACATGTAAGTCA
>NW_006328761.1:0-317 GCF_000327345.1 Myotis davidii
TTTCTGGTTATTGTGATGAGGATGAGAGGGAAGACTGTAACAGTGACTAAGAACATAGATTCTCTTCTATCTCTGCCTAAGTCATCTACTTACTCTGCTCTCTGTAAGCCTCAGTTTCCTCATCTATTACTAGTGAATGGTCTTAACACCAGTCCCGGCATCAAAAGGACTAAAGGAGAAAACACGTGAAGTACCCAGCACAGTGCCTAACACGTAATTGTTTAATAAATGCTAGCCGCTATTGTTACTGTCATGTTTTTGTTGTTAATGCCTACCAAGTCTTTATTTATCAATAGCTTTCCCATTTTAAAATACCT
>NW_006328762.1:0-317 GCF_000327345.1 Myotis davidii
AGAGATCATAACTGTTTATTTTGATGTCTGGCCTTAGCCTCCTGTCTGTCCATCTTGACTTTTGTGATCGTATAGATTGAGTAACACCTTTGCAGGCAGCCCATCTGTCTTGCCGATGTGGATGACATGTCCTATTTACCATCTCCTTAGGTCCTGTGATTCAGCCTCCTGGTGCCATGCTGTCCTTGCTACTCATTATGATAGCTGTGCCCTCCTGCTTCTGGTGGTTTAGTGCTGCCACCTCAATTCTATTACTTCTGGAACCTATCCCCTCATTTTTATCAAGGAGCCCCTTTCTGTGATGTCTTCCCCTCCAG
>NW_006328763.1:0-317 GCF_000327345.1 Myotis davidii
CCAAAGTAAGCAGAAGAAAGGAAATAGTTAGTGCAGAAATCAATAAAACTGAGAAAAATAATGAAACCAAGAGCTAATTCTCGAAAAAGATAAATAAAATTGATTAACCTCTAACCAATCTAATAAAAAAGAGAGGTGACACAAATTACTAATATCGAAAAGGAAAGTTGGGATATCACTACAGATGCCATGGACATTAGAAGGATAACAAAGGAATGCTATGAATAACTCTATGCCCACAAATGTGAAAACCCAGATGAAATGGATCAATTCCTTGAAATACATAAAACTCACATAAAAAGAAATAGACAATCTGA
>NW_006328764.1:0-317 GCF_000327345.1 Myotis davidii
TCACAGGTTATACATTAGTGCACTGGCTGTGCGTTCAAAATGATCTTTCTGAACAGGAAGCCAGGAAAGAAATTCTCTGACTTTCAAGCAAGTAGAACAGTGTGTTGTAAAAATAAAAAATGCTTAAAGAATCATGCCTTCTAGTAGTTTAGGAGTAACTAACACAAGAGGCAGGGCCTCAGTGAAGCCCCTAAGGCAGACCCCCTAGACAGCAGTTTACATGGGAACAAGTAATATACAAATTGAACATACACTACCCAAAAGGAACTTCCTTTCCAATTTCTCTAAGGCAGATGTGTGGTAGGTGTTGGGTGGGG
>NW_006328765.1:0-317 GCF_000327345.1 Myotis davidii
TTGCAAGCCGCCTTAATGTCTGATCACAGGGCTGGTTAAATAATTTTTGGCACACCTACAGAGAGGAATGCTACACGACCATTAAAAAATAATGCAGAAGAACATTTATTGGCTGGCGGGAAGATTCATAGTATGTTGTTAAGTGGTTAAAGTAAATGACAAAACTATATGTGCACTCACTGTATAAGGTAGAGTCAGGACCTCTGGGGAGGGAGGGGGGTCAGCGTATGAGTTATTTCGATTATCCTTTTGTGGTTCCTCTATATTGTCCAAATTTTCTTCATAAACAAAGACTCAGCCCTAGCCGGTGTGGCTCA
>NW_006328766.1:0-317 GCF_000327345.1 Myotis davidii
AACCAGTGGTGGGCTTCAGACCACTCCAGAGCTTGACCCAACTGGGAACACAAGTGGCACACCCAAATAAGAATTCTGGCAGGCAGAAGACCCTCCTGGGAACAACTCCTCCTTGGGTGGCAGCTCCAGAATACCATCCCAAACATAGTGATTGAGGTTTATCCTTATAGTCACCCAGCCTGATGGGTTAACTCCACCCACAAAAGAACCAACAGCGTTCAAGACACAACTACAACAAGGGGTGCTCATAAACCACAAGAATGATTCCTAGAACACTGAGTTCAGGTGATCTGAATGATTGGTGCCACTGAGCCCAA
>NW_006328767.1:0-317 GCF_000327345.1 Myotis davidii
TTTGTCTTTGTGTATATGGCCACTTTGGCTGTATAATTCAGAGAAAGGAACAGTGGCCTGGAAGGTTGAAATGACGTAGCTGTTAGCCATTCTTTCCTACATAGTTTAAGCCTGGAAGCCCCGATTCTAGGTATATACGTTTTCTCTGACCAAAGCCCATCCCCATGCTGGGGGTACTGCAGAGCCACACAGAATACTGTAAATAAATTTTAGAAAATCTCAACACCTGCTCTTAAGACTATCTGAAAAACAGCTGGCTGAAGGCCACTTCCCACAGACACTCCCCCCACACCCCTACACACACACACACACACACA
>NW_006328768.1:0-317 GCF_000327345.1 Myotis davidii
AACAGGATAGATTTGGCCCACAAGCCAGAGTTTGCCAACCCTAAGACCTCTTCTGTCACAAAAAAGGATGCATACATTGATGTTGGTGCTAAGGACCTTCTTACTGGAGGGGATATGATAGAGAAGGGGAGGGATGTGTGCCAGGATTGAGGGGATAGGAGGTGTCACTCTGGACTCTCCCTGATGGTCCCACACCCAGGACTCAAATCAGACAATGCTTTCCACAGATGCCCCCACTTGCCCACGCCCGCTGCCAGTGACCTAAAAACTGAGAATCCTAAAAGAGCCCTCTCCTTGGGGGCCCTGGTCACACACAG
>NW_006328769.1:0-317 GCF_000327345.1 Myotis davidii
GGTCAGTGCGCATCATAGTGATCAGTCATTCTGATTGTTCCCCCGTAATGGTCCCTTAGGCTTTTGTTATATAGATAAGGACCTATACAATGCCTGGACTTGGTACTTTGCATTTTCCTGGGGGAGGGAGATTATGATGAGAAAGCCAGTGTCATCCCAAAGTTGCCTGCACAGGGCCAGGCTGGGAATCATGGGCTTGGCTATCAGTGGTGCCTTATGAGCAGTTACTCTCTGCTGGGGGAGGCCTTCTGGACACTGAAGACGTTAAGAGGACAGCTAAGAATATGAGTGGATCTTTCATGGTCGAACTTAAAAGG
>NW_006328770.1:0-317 GCF_000327345.1 Myotis davidii
AAAAAAAACCTATACAACAAAAACTACAAAAATTATTAAAAAGAGATTGAAAAAGACACAAATGGAAAAATACTCTGTATTCATAGATTGGAAGAATCAACATAGCTTAAATGGCCATATTACCCAAAGTAATATACAGACTTACTGCAATCCTCATAAAAATCCTAATGACATTAAAAATAGAATAAAAATCAGATTTGTTTGGAAATACAAATGACCCTGATAGCAAAAGCAGTCCTGAGGAAAAAAAGGAATGAAGTTAGAGGTATCATATTCCCTGTACTGAAAACGACAATAATCAAAACAGCATGGTATTG
>NW_006328771.1:0-317 GCF_000327345.1 Myotis davidii
GGAGCTCTTGTTGACCAAAGCCCAGAGAAGACAAATGACTTGTCCAAGATCACTTGGCTGCTGGGCCACTATTAAGAAAGAAGCAGAAAATAGAACCCAGACCTTTAGATCCCACTTTAAAGTTCCTTCTAGTCCTGAGAGCTTGTGATTTCTTGATGCTGATCCAGCATCTTTCCTCCTTTCTACAGCTGCTTTCATCATAAAACTCTTGTCCTGAAATTCCCAAGGTACCTTGTTTGACCAGCTCATTGGCCCCACGTGAGGTTAGGGTTCTTCTCTAGGCACTTGGGTATATGCCCAGCAGCTTCATTCCCTTC
>NW_006328772.1:0-317 GCF_000327345.1 Myotis davidii
AACTTCTAGAATCTTCTCTCAAACTATCTTCCTTCCATTACACTTTTTACATCTATCTTTAGGACAGATTCATTCCTCATGGCCCTGGCACTCCATGCACACAGACTGAACTGGCTGAACCAAATCCAGGGAAGATCTGATGAATTCTCATTTGCATTCCAGTACCTCGGCAATTGGGATGGCACTCTACTGCTCCTTTCTTACTACCTCTGCCTTTATATTTGTCACATGCCATGTTCATTGGTTCTTTGGCAGAGCTAGTTTTCTTGTTGCACTACTATGTACACCTTTTAAGATTACTGATGAACAACATTTTT
>NW_006328773.1:0-317 GCF_000327345.1 Myotis davidii
CAACTACAGGTCACCTGCTGGAAAAATGAATGCTAACATTAGTGAAAGTAGGTCATTTATTCATTCAGAAAACACAAATGTAGAGAGCGTGTGTGTCAGGTGCTGTGCGAACACTGAGATTCGTCTCCCACACGCTGGGTTTTGTGCTGCAGCACTGACCTGTGCTCCCGTCCCACCTGGCAAACAAGACAGAAAAGCCCGGTGCAGGACTTGGAAACACGGACTCAGACTATTTGGGCTCCATTTCTGGTCCTACACATCGTGGTTGTAACAACTCGGGGAAGCTGCTTACCCTTTCTTAGCCAGTTTCCTCAGCT
>NW_006328774.1:0-317 GCF_000327345.1 Myotis davidii
TTCGGGGATGAGAGGAAGTGGGGGCTGGGTCACGTCAGACCTAGACGCCAGGCGGAGGACCCTGCAATCTATCCGCCCAAGCTCGGGGTGTTAGACAGAAAAGTCGTGCCACTCGGACATGAGAGAAATGAAGCCCTGGCTCCTGGAGAGGCCTGTGGAGGAGGGCATGGAGCTGGTCTTGGCCCAGGACCCTAAGTGCCAGCCACCCTGCTCTGGCCATTCCAGCATGAGCCCAGCTGTTCGCTGCCCCGAGGGGTCCAGCTCAAACCCTGGACAAGAATGAAAAACTACACAAGTGACCGAGGCTTTTTCTTTCT
>NW_006328775.1:0-317 GCF_000327345.1 Myotis davidii
TAAATGGTAATATCTAAGAATTACTTCTAATCCTCCAACTAGAAATTTGATCTTAAATCATGACACAATTTTTTTAGCCTTAACTTTATACATCTGAAATGTGGGAATAACAATATTGATTCAAACTACATCAGTAGTGGATGCTCAATAAAAAAAAAAAATGGTGGCCTATTATTTTGAAGTTACCTAAGAAACTGTAGGGGGTTATATACATCTGAGCTGCTTGCTATCTCCAATACTGACTTGAAGACCTGAGGTTCCATTATATACTATCTAGTCATTGTTTTAAAGATTAAATGTTCACCAATATGAAAAAA
>NW_006328776.1:0-317 GCF_000327345.1 Myotis davidii
AAATAGTAAGTGAAAGATAAACTTTTAAAGTTGTAGAATAGAGTACATAATGTAATGCCATCTTTGGGGGAAAATAAAGTTTAGTTCTCTGCAACTAGACTAATGTCTGGGAGGAAAAACACTGGTCAACCTTATGAGATGTCCATGGAGAAGAACTCACATTCTTTATTTTATGTACTTTGATATTATTTCATCTGCTTAATATATTTTCTTTAATATCTTTAAGTAGATCTCATCTCTCTAAAAGTCTGTCACAGCTATGAACCCATGGGATTTCTCTATAGCTGACTCTCTGCTCATCTCAGTGGACAAAACAA
>NW_006328777.1:0-317 GCF_000327345.1 Myotis davidii
ACGCTAGAAATTTATAAGTACAGTGACACTAATTATGGATCTATTAAATTACATTCATATATTTGGGCCAGCTTATTTACCTCAGTCAATTATCCATAGATCCATTTCTGTGATCACACTTTAAGGAGTTAAATACCAACATGTCACCACAGATTTATGCCTCAGTAAAAATGTGCAAATGTGATTTTGAAAAATGCAAATGAGGCTTCACAATCCATGCCTACCCATAGAGGAAGCTTGATTGTGACTCTTATGCAACACTTTAAAAAATATTTTTAGATACATTTTTATAATTTAAAGAGGAAGGGAGAGATAAA
>NW_006328778.1:0-317 GCF_000327345.1 Myotis davidii
TCTACTGTAGGCTCTGGAGATAGAAAGTACTTGATGAATGGAAGTTGACTAATCAATTTATTTGCCAAAATACATAGATCTTTGCCTTTGAGCCAATTTGCACTTATTTCTGGCAGAAATTTCAGTAAGAACCCCATTGATTGGCATGCATGACAGAAATATCTGGCGCGGACCAGCAGTGAGCATGGCTGGTAATTAAGCCACCAACCAAAACCAGGTCAGCCAGTTCCTCAGCAACATTCTGCCACCCACTAAAACTGTGACCTAGCATCGCAGGCATTTGCTGTGTGTAGATCGTCAGAGCTCTTTGCGACTCC
>NW_006328779.1:0-317 GCF_000327345.1 Myotis davidii
TTTGCCTTTCCTGCAATTGCATAAATTACTTGGCGGAACTGACGAGACCACAAATAACTTTTAATAAATCTGTCGGTTTTGCCAACGTCAACAAAAATGTTAATAAGAAAGAATGCAAAATATAGTTTGTAAAAGATGGAGGGATGGGATGATAATCATTCAACATTTGATTTACATGCTAAATGCAGTGAATATAACAAAATCGTTTTTACAAAGTCTCCCAGGACCAACATGAAATAGCTCACCTCATCTTGTGATGATTAGCACATGGGTGCAGGCTCAGCATATGTTTTAATAAAGGTCCCATTTTCAGGGAG
>NW_006328780.1:0-317 GCF_000327345.1 Myotis davidii
TTTTTTTTACTTGCTAGATTAAGTCCATCTATTTTGTTCCTTTTCCTTCAGTTGTAGGATGAGTGCTCTGTAGAGTTGAATGCACTTTCCTTTTTACTTACTCTCCCTTACTTTGTCACTTCGTAAAGTTAAATGGTAGAATTTTACTGGAAAAGGGGTTATGGACTTGCAGCTCCTTTGTCTCCCCTTTTCTAGAAGGATCTGTTAAATCAGTAATTTGTAGTTGAGCTGTTTAAATTTGTTGAAATGTACTTACATTTATTTTATTGCTTTGAATCAGAACGATCTCAAAACTTGAAGCTCAGGTCAAGCAAGTG
>NW_006328781.1:0-317 GCF_000327345.1 Myotis davidii
TCTGATATCAAATTTAAGTTAATGCTCTTCCATGTAGATTAAATTCATGCTCACATATGCTTATTCTTATGAACTGCCTGTTGTCAAATCTCTTTTGAACACATTCAGCCTCTTCGCTGGCCAATCTGTCGCCACACCACCACCGCAACCGTCACTACACTGACCTATCCCCACCCCTTTCTTTCCTATGGCCTTTAGTATAGTTTTGTCACTACTCAGCCAGGCTTTATCAGTCTACTCTAGGTGTCCTCTTAAATGTCACCAAAAATTCCCTCCTGACATCATAGAACCATCTTTCTTTTATCTTTATCTGACTT
>NW_006328782.1:0-317 GCF_000327345.1 Myotis davidii
GAATTCGTGCACCAGGCCTCTGGTCTAGTATATTAGATTACACTAAACAGGCAGTCAATCAAGGTTCACCAAATAAATTAATAAATACCCACATGTTATGTACCAGGGATCTAGAAGTGCCCTGACCATGATTCCATGCTAATTACGGAAAACTCACTTTTCATTTCCCAGAATCCTGCACTACCACTAACAAGGCATTTCCCTTAATCCAAAATATACGTCATCCATTTAAACCAGCCTTACCATCATATCACCATTGAGGGCAACTTCTAACTTCCATGACTTTTTTAGCATTTTTTAATTGATTTTAGAGAGAG
>NW_006328783.1:0-317 GCF_000327345.1 Myotis davidii
TGCAGGCTGGGCTGAGGGACCCTCCCCCCCATGTGCACGAATTTTGTGCGCTGGGCCTCTAGTTCTTAATAAATCATATGTTTAAGTTTTTACCAAAATATTTATCAAGTCTGTATTTGCAAGTATATTTTGACAATATTCTTTTCTTCCTACAAAGTGATGGAACCCCAAGACAGAACACGGTAATAGATGTTCATCTTAAATAAGCTGAGCAATGGTATAAGCCTCTGTACATTTCTACCTGTCTCCTCAGCGATACGATGTTTTCATTCAGATCTGGGGTGAAAAGAGACACCAACAGCACTAATGAAGCTGTT
>NW_006328784.1:0-317 GCF_000327345.1 Myotis davidii
TCAAGTTCCACTAATTTGTCATTATAAAAAGATGTAGAAAGAAATAATGCAATTGATCCTAACTTTCAAGATATCCACTGAAAAACTTTACTTACGTGACCATTGGAACTTATAGAAGTGAAAAGATCCTCAATAAATAGATTCATAATATTATTTATAAGAGGAATCATCTCATATCCACCCACTGTATTGAAATAGTTGCATGAACTTAGATTTTGAGATATTTATTTATTCTGAACTTAATTATCTTTGGAATTTATCTGTGCAAATATGTACGAACTAGAGGCCCGGTCCATGAAATTCGTGCACTCGGGGGG
>NW_006328785.1:0-317 GCF_000327345.1 Myotis davidii
ATTTGCATATTATGCTTTTATTATTATAGGTTTGCAGTCATGCCCCATCCTCCCTTTACCCTCGGTATTTGACAAGCATTCATCTACTTCCTGTCTCTATGGAGCTACTTATTTTGGGCATTTCATAGAAATGGAATCATAGAATCTATGGCCCTTTGTGATGGCTACTTTCACTTAGTATCAGGTTTAAGAGTTATCCACTATTGTAGCATGAATCAACACTTCATTCTTTTTATGGTCAATTAACATACCATTGAATGGCTATACCACATTTTTTCTTCAGCTGGTTGTATTTGCGGTATTTCATTTTTTTTTTT
>NW_006328786.1:0-317 GCF_000327345.1 Myotis davidii
AATATTATTCCATTTGTTTATGTCTTCCTCTATACTTTTAAAGTATTATCCACACCAAATTTATATTTAAGTGGGAAAACACCTGGGCATATAGGCTCCTAACCTTATTACATACTTTACTCAGGTTATTGCAGTGTCTAAATTGATTCCAAGATACAGCAAAGATTAGAAATCACATCAGGAGATTAATTAGCCAGGTCATTGAAAGCAACAAAATAAACTGAGTGCAAGCAGAAGAATATACCTAGGTATTATTTTAAGAAACAAATTATCAATTCAACATGTATTTATTATATTACTAGAGGCCCAGTGCACAA
>NW_006328787.1:0-317 GCF_000327345.1 Myotis davidii
TCAAGAGACTTTAGAGTAACTCCAGAGAACTGTTACTACTTTCTGTCTATACATCTTCAACATGTTAGTTTATAATAGAAAAAAATTATTAGATTTCTGTGGTAAGGTGGTAACATTAAAGGTAAGGCATTTTGTTCTCCTGTGGTTCTGAAACCATGAGGAGATGGCTGCATATGTGAAATCTAAAGAAACACTTTGCCTTGCTACCCATGTGCCCTTTTCTCTCCCACAAGGATGGGATGGCTTGAATCACCCACCTACTTGGATTCTTTTCTTTTTTTTAGTATATATTTTTATTTCAGAGAGGAAGGGAGAAG
>NW_006328788.1:0-317 GCF_000327345.1 Myotis davidii
TGGTTCCTAGGTCGATGCTCAACCACTGAGCCGGGCTCCAAAATACTTAAGCCCCAGCACGAGTAGACCCAATGGCTCGATTCTCTCTGTTCACCTTAACGAGGGATAAGGGAAGAGTGAACACCCCATCAGAGGGCCAAGCGCTGTCATAAAACTGCCCAGATCCCTGGCAACGGCCGTGGAAGACCCTCGGTCGCCCCGTTCTTATGGGTCGGGTCTTGGCTCCCATTGGGGCACCGTGACCTGCAGGCAGCCTGTTCGGCGCCACTCTGACGTCAAATGTACCCACTAGGCCAGCGGTTCTCAACCTGTGGGTC
>NW_006328789.1:0-317 GCF_000327345.1 Myotis davidii
GACCTTGGAGGCCTCCCGAATTCCCTCCTACGTAGCGAATGGGCTGTGGGAGGTGCAGCCACCGCTGCCAACACAAGAACAGCTGGAGACGTGTTCATCTTACCCTTGTTTTCATCGGACCATAACTTGCCGGCTGGGTCTTTGGTGCCCTCATCCTGGCACGGGAGACCCACCCGGCCCCGGCTGTATTCTCTCTGTCCGTCTTTTCTTGCATCCCTCACGGCCCCTTCCTCAGGCTCACCCTCGGCCGGGCTGGCGCAGTCCACGGGGTTCAGGTGGCAACTGGTGTCCTGGGAGCGGATCCTGACCAGGTCACA
>NW_006328790.1:0-317 GCF_000327345.1 Myotis davidii
AATTTTGTAATTTTATATTTCTATGTATTTCCTTCCTTCTTTCTTTTCTTTCTTCCTTTCTTTTTATTTTTGCATTCTTCATATATCAGCCCACGGAGCTCTGCAAATTCCTGAGTTATATTATGATGTATTCTGATATAATGAGTTTACAGGGGTGTTGAAGGAATGAGGTTTTGCATATAGCTTCGATGATCCTAATGCATATGGTTATTGGACAACATAAATGGAAGATAACTTGGGTAATTTGAGAAAACAGAGAAATATGTTAATTAAACATTTCTGTAAATTGTAATGTGTTATTGGTTTGAAATGGTACA
>NW_006328791.1:0-317 GCF_000327345.1 Myotis davidii
ATTGATTTTATATCCTGAAACTTTACTGAATTTGCTTATTAGGTCTAACAGTTTTTGGTAGTATTTTTAGGATTTTTTATATATAAGATCGTGTCATCAACAAATAGACAATTTAACTTCTTTCTGTCTGATGTGGATGCCTTTTATTTACTTTTCTTGCCTTATTACTCTGGATGGGAATTCCAATACTATGTTGAATAGGATTGGAGGGAGTGGGCACCTTTGTCTTGTTCCTGATCTTAAAGGGAAAGCTTTTAGCTAATTACTGTTGAATATGATGTTATCTGTGGGCTTGTCCTATATGGCCTTTATTATGT
>NW_006328792.1:0-317 GCF_000327345.1 Myotis davidii
AGAATAGAATGCTCTGATTGGCCAGGTCTGAATCACATGGTTACCAGGAACCAATCAGTGAGTCTAAAAGGATACAATGCTCTTACAGGCCAGGTCTAAGTCATGTGCTCATTCATCCTTGGAGCCAAGGGTTGGGGTGGGCTTCACTTGAGTGCTTGGATAGGGGTGAGGAAGGGGTGCTGTTCACAGATGCCAGAATGAATGTAGGGCAGGTAGGAACAGCTGCCTTAGAATATAGCCCCAAAGTAAACAAAGCCTTTTGTCCCATTTCTCTAGAACATCTCCCACTGGAGCAGTGGTTCTCAACCTTCTGGCCC
>NW_006328793.1:0-317 GCF_000327345.1 Myotis davidii
TCCACCATGAGGTAAAGTTGGGAGACCTTGTCTTAAGCAACAAGGTAAGCCTAATTTTGAATTCCACGTGTTCTATATAACCTTAGGAAAGTGATTTAGCTTACTATAATTCAGTGACATTCATGTATTTATTAATTGCTTCTTTCTATCAATAAAACCTACTTAGAGCTTAATATACAGGGTGGATTGAAGTAGAATTACAGTTGTTCATCTGGAAAAACACATGCAGGTTAGGATTATTACCACAGATTTATTAACTATGTTTAGCTTACTCACCACTGTAAACCTACTCTTGCCCACCCCTGTGTAGCAGCACT
>NW_006328794.1:0-317 GCF_000327345.1 Myotis davidii
ACTCTATGCACTGAGCCAAACCGGCTAGGGCTATACTAAGTTTTTACATCAGAACATGTGAATCCTACAACTTTGTACTTCTTCAAGATTATTTTGCCTTCTGGGTCTCTTGAATTTCCATATGAATTTTAGAATCAGCTGCTCTATTTCTTTAAAAAAGGCAGATGGAATTTTGACAAAGATTACACTGAATCTGTATATCAATTTGGGTAGTAACACCATCTTAATAATATTATGTCTTCTAATCCATGAGCATGAAAACATTTTTTCATTTCTTTTCTTTTTTATTTTTTTATTTTTATTTTTGTTTTGTTTTG
>NW_006328795.1:0-317 GCF_000327345.1 Myotis davidii
CACAAATTTTTATGCACTGGACCTCTAGTATGTAATAAAAAACAATATTTTACATGTGAATCATACTTGATATAGTTCAAATATTTCCACATTCTTTATTGAAGGTGATCTTCAAAATAACAGTATGACAAGACAGACCAAATATTAACTGTCCCTTTACATGTACAAAATCACTGTGATTGAAACACTGATTGATTGATTCACAGTGGCAAAGCTAGTTCATAACTAGGCTACAGATGTGATCCAGATTTACTTATTCTTAGTAAATTGCTATCTGCTATTTCTAAACTAGAGGCCCATTGCATGAAGAGATTCAT
>NW_006328796.1:0-317 GCF_000327345.1 Myotis davidii
CTCCATCCACACCTGGCCCAGGTGAGCATCATGGGTCCTTCTCCACCCACCCCTGGCCCAGTCACAAGTCCTAGACCCGTGCCTTCGGTCCAGTTACTGCAACTCACCGATGACAGCGTGAAGATCCAAGAATATTATCACCTCCCTTGCTCTCTCACTCCCCCATGTTTTGTTTGTTTTTCAGGATGAATATGGGGTCAGCACCTTTTATTACACCTGCTGTTCCATTTTGCATCTCAGACGGAGCCAGGAAATGGGTTCAGTCCCTGCCTTTTGGGGCTCAGTATATATATATATATATAAATTGATTTCAGAGA
>NW_006328797.1:0-317 GCF_000327345.1 Myotis davidii
CTTTTGGTGTACGGGACAAAGCTCCAACCAACTGAGTCACAACAGCCAGAGCCATCCTTTCTCTTGATCTGACAACATAATCAGCAGGTCCAATTAGATACAATAAAAAGTTTGCTAGGACTGCAAAGAAGCTTGTTATCTGCCCCTCAGACAGGAGTGGAATGGGATATAGAGAATGGAGCTTGCTGTAGCCATGTGGCCACCACATGGAATTTGAGAATGGAGCCTAAGAAGCATGAAGCAGAGTGGAGAGATGGAGCAAAGTCTTCTCTTGAGGACATGCTGGTGTTTGAGTCCTATATCCAGCTACACTTGAA
>NW_006328798.1:0-317 GCF_000327345.1 Myotis davidii
GTTTCACAATTTGTTTCACTTCTCTCTTCAAGGTGTAAATAATATTGAAAAAGTATACTTTATGTCTCTCTTGATGAATTCTTCATTACATAACATTTAACATGAAGCTTTAAAACAAATGTAGAAATGCTTTCCATATTCCAAATCCGCTTCCACATGGCATCATGTTTGTACGGAAGCAGACCTCTGGCCAGTGGAAATGTAATGCAATTCATAGGAAATGTTACATTTTCTAGGAATGACATTAAAAATAAAAGACAAATTTAAGTTTAATATATTTTGTTGCGCTGGCCAGTGTGGCTCAGTTGGTTGGAGCA
>NW_006328799.1:0-317 GCF_000327345.1 Myotis davidii
CCATTTTACAGATGAGGAAACTGAGGTTTAGCACTATCTAACTTGACTAGGCCATCTAAGGAACAGATCTGGCATTCAAACCCAGTCATATCACACTCCAAAGCCTTTATTCTTCATTATTATGCCCAAATTGGCTATTATGAGAAAAAATACAAAACTTAAACCACCAAAGTGAGGTGAAATCCAACAAAGGTGTTTTTTTTCTCCTTCTATGTAGTGAATCCTTAATCTAACAATGATTAATTTATCAGTTCAACTACAGATAAGTCAATACCATGATTTCCTTTTGTGATTAAAAAGCATGAGCTTGCAAGGCT
>NW_006328800.1:0-317 GCF_000327345.1 Myotis davidii
AGTGGTCAGGGTGCTCCCACAATGGGAACACCACTCCTGCAGGAGCAGTGCTCCCACGGCAGGCTAATCCCCACAGGTCATGCCCTCCACCAGTGCATGAATACCATGCACTGGGCCTCTAGTATGTAATAAAAGGATTTCTTTTTTAAATATTTCTATTGGAATTTTAAAAGGTTTTTCCTTTATAAACAAGCTCATGAAATTTATAAAAATCTTCAAAGATATTTTGGAAAAAATGTTTGATTTTGAAATATTCTTTATAGTGAGAAAGCCCAATGTACAATGATTAGATTAAGAAAGGATTAAAAGGGGGGGGG
>NW_006328801.1:0-317 GCF_000327345.1 Myotis davidii
TTTAAGCTACATCCTTTCACTGCAGGTGAGGATGTAAGTTTGATCTCCTGCCAGGTCTCTGCGACTGACAGACACCAGGACTTATTTCTGCCGGAGGGAGAGAACTCACTCCCTGCTGCTGTTAAAGTCTTGTCAGTCTTCTCCAAATTTATTGTCTGTATTCCTGCCCTAGACCAAATTTCCCATTTTTCAAGGATAGATGACTTAACACACCAAGGAACCAAGCAAGGCAGGGCTGTGAGAGAGGGGCAGGGGGTGCCCGGAGGAAGGGAGGTTTGATTCTGACGCTCAGGAAAGCTGGTCAGCTGACAGTGGGG
>NW_006328802.1:0-317 GCF_000327345.1 Myotis davidii
TTGACTAATGAGTTTGCCGACCACTGGCTCTAGTGTATTTGTTTTATATAGCCCAGAGACAAATTTACTACATGATATCATTAGACTTACAAATAATGCATTTACTTAAAGGGCCTACTGCAGCACCTGGCATATAGGAGGGGCTCAGGAGTAGTAGGTTATTATCACTCAGGAAGGTGCAATAAACCAGGATCAATTTGGAAAGCATACTTTATATAAAGTTGAGTTAACATTTAGAAAGTAAGCTCACATATATATGTATATACACATACACTATATCTATATATCTCTATCTCATCTATATCTATATCTATATC
>NW_006328803.1:0-317 GCF_000327345.1 Myotis davidii
ACCTCCTGGTTCATAGGTTGACACTCAACCACAAAGCCAAGCCGGCTGGGCTTAGGAGATTCTTTGCTGTCACTTTTGTTGAATGACCTGCCTTAGACATTTTCTTTTATTCAGTGAATGTGTCTATGTGACACACTCTTCACATCCTGAACCAGGGCCTTGAACATCTGGATTTTTCTCCTCTCAAAAATGTATTCCCTATTTTAATTTAGCAATTCCATTTACACTAAAACTCCTAATAAAACTTTTTGCCTAATGTACCACAGAAGTCGATTTCTTTTCCATACATTTACTGACACAGTTGGTCATTTTTTTTT
>NW_006328804.1:0-317 GCF_000327345.1 Myotis davidii
GATGCCATAAAACAGGTATAATCATTCTACAGTGAAAAACTGAACACTGATTGTCTGGAGAGGAAGGGTAGGATTGACTGCAAAATGATGTGAGTTGAAACCTATTTAATTTTATTAACCGACGTAACCCCAATTTTAAAAAAAGGGTATGAGGATACTATCGTAATAATATATCTTGTTAAGGATTTGGATAACACATGTATAAGCATTTACCAAAACTCAATGAATGGTATACTTAATATTTTTACATTTCATGTTTTGTAAATCTTCAAAAGAACTATGTATAATAATAAAAGGGTAATATGCAAATTAACCAT
>NW_006328805.1:0-317 GCF_000327345.1 Myotis davidii
AAATCTGGAACATTGCAGGTACTTACCTCAAGAACAGGTCTTGAGTGTTCTAAAAATTCTGGATTTTTCCACCAGCAACTTATGTATTATGAATAAATTCTTGTTACTGAGATTTATTTGTTCTGTATATCATATTTAAACTTCAAAGATAAATTTTAGATTAAAAATATTTAAAGTTTAAAAATATTTAGATAAAAATGTAATAGAATATAACTATCAATTCTAGTAATTTGTAGTGGTTATAAGGGATTCATTTTGTTCATTCTCAGCTATTCTTTCCAGTTACCATATAGTAATATCAACTTATGTTATTTTTT
>NW_006328806.1:0-317 GCF_000327345.1 Myotis davidii
GGAAATAGCTAATTCATGTCTTTCTCCTTCTCGGCAAACGGCTAGAAATGCTGCAAAGCATCCCAGAATGCCCTGGAGTGTCTGCCGGACAGAATGGCTGTGTTCTGGAAAAACCACCTGAGAGACGTGGATTTCTCGGAAAACGCTCTCAGAGACGTCCCCCTGGGCCTCTTCCAGCTCGACGTGAGTCCCCATGCCCCTCCCTGCCTCCCTCGCAGCGTCTGTGGGAAAACCTCCCCGTTCGCTTCTCCCGTGGTTCCGAGGCACAAGGGGTGAAGGAAAGTTAAACACCTGTCCCCTGGCCGGTGTGGCTCAGT
>NW_006328807.1:0-317 GCF_000327345.1 Myotis davidii
CAGAGATCAGTAAGGAAGAAATGGTCCAATACAATAGTACTATGGAACAATTCAACCTTTCAGACATCTCAGAACACTGTATCGTAAAATACACGTTTTTCTTAAGGACAATGAAACATTCTGCCAGAACAAGTCTATTAAAAAAAGAGTGAAATAATAGAAAGAAACTTTTTGGATGACAATGGAATTAACTGAAAAACAGGAAACTGAGAAAATCAACAAATCTATAGAAATAAACAATATTTGTTTTTTTAAAAAATGTCTTTATAGATTCTAGAGAGTAAGGGGGAGGGAAGGAGGGAGGGAGGGAAGGAGAG
>NW_006328808.1:0-317 GCF_000327345.1 Myotis davidii
CCTTACTCCACAAATGGAGAGATTGCGGTTCTGAAATGCAATGTGACTAACTTGAATCTAGGGTTTGTCTAACTTCCATTGAGTCCAGTGCTTCTCCAATGATGAATGAAGTCTTCCTCTGGTCGCAGAACTGCCTCTTCAAGTATGGAGGCATCTCAGCCCTTGTCCACATGTCTCCCATCACTGCTTCTTGCTATGGAATCAGTTTCCTTCCTCCCTGAACTCTGCCTCTCAGGGGTGGCTTCCTCCTCACCCCTCCCTTTGCTTTCACTGGAGAATCCACTTCAACACATTCCTGAAGTGAAGCTACTATTCAT
>NW_006328809.1:0-317 GCF_000327345.1 Myotis davidii
AACCAATGAAAATGAACACACAACAACCCCAAAACCAGGGGGACAGTTCAAAAAACAAGAAAAAATATTAATAAACTATATAACCATGCAACTTTAAGAATTAGAAAGAGAATAAAAAGAAAAGCTCAGATTAAGAACAAGGAACAAAGTAATAACGATCACAGTGAAAATAAATGACATTGAGACAAAAAGAAAATACACAATACAAATGATCAATGAAATCAAGGGGTGGTTCTTTGAAAAGATAAAAATGATTGATGAACCATTAGCCAGATTCTTCAAGAAAGAAAAAGAGAGGACCCAAATAAATAAAATCA
>NW_006328810.1:0-317 GCF_000327345.1 Myotis davidii
GAACCCAGGACCCTTCAGTTTGCAGGCTGATGCCCTATTACTGAGGCAAACCAGCTAGGGCAATAATGCTATATTATTAACTAAAGTCCATAGTCTACATTACAGATTACTCTTTGTGTTGTACATTCTGTGGGTTTTGATAAAAGTATAATGACATATAGCCCTTATTACAGTATCCTGTGGAATAGTTTCATCACCTAAAAATCCTCTGTGCTCTTTTCATAATGGCTTTTTTCACTTAGCAGTATGCACTTAAGGTTCCCAAGGTTTTTGTGGTTTGATAGCTCATTTCTTTTGTTGTTGTTGTTGTTAATCCT
>NW_006328811.1:0-317 GCF_000327345.1 Myotis davidii
TTGAACTTCTTCATATTCTTAGGTACAAACAATATTTTTTTCTTGGTTAAAATTGATGTCAGCCAATGTGTATTTTCATTTTCTGATGCTATTTTATAAATATTTTCTTTGCATCTATATAATTCACATATTTTTATTTGTAAGGAGAATATAATATTCCTTTGAATTAATGTATTACAGTTTGTTTAACTATTCCTGTTTGAGCTTTTAGATTGCTTCAAGTTTTTTTATATAAGGCTTTTAGGCTTTTTCCAATGCAGATATAATTATCTTTTAACAAAAACGGTGTCGCCAAAACCGGTTTGGCTCAGTGGATA
>NW_006328812.1:0-317 GCF_000327345.1 Myotis davidii
GCCCAGTCTATCTGTTGCCAAATGTATGGCAAAGTGTGCATTTCTAGGGGGCACAGACCAAAGCATGTATTCTCATAGAGCAAAAGCCAAACTCTCAAGACTAAAGGAAAAACTTTATCCAATTTCTTATTATATGCACATTAACAGCTTTAGCTAAGCCTTGGGTCTTTTGGAACCCAACTGACACCTAAAGGGGGATGTGCCAGAGACAAGCTTGGGGATTGTGTAATGTTTTACCAATACTTCATGGCTAGAGAGTGTACTTGAGTTTGGCCTTTGGCAGGGAAAAAGCCTGCCCAAAACTTGACAACCCACCA
>NW_006328813.1:0-317 GCF_000327345.1 Myotis davidii
TATCCTTGGGTGAGTATTAACAACAACAAAAAAACAAAACAAGAAAAGCATCTGCAGTATTTATATCCACCAGTGACTTACAAATCTCTTAGGCTCCAGTCTCTCCAGATCCAGATTTTACTCTACTGTTCAACACCTCCACTTAGCTGTCTAATAGTCATCTCAAGTTTAACATGCTTCAAATTGAACTCTTATTTTCTCTCTCAGCCTGTTTAACCCATGTTCATTATCTCAATAAATGATACCACCAGTCACCCAGTTACGTGGACTGAACACCTTTGTATCATTCTTTTTTTAAAAATACATTTTTATTGATT
>NW_006328814.1:0-317 GCF_000327345.1 Myotis davidii
AAAAAAAGTCAACTAATCTTTCTCTTGGGTCAGAAAAAGAAAAGAGCGGCATATAAGATTGAGACAAGTGCAGAAAACCTACAGAAAATGAGTGGGTTAGGGAGGGTCAGTGATCACATTAATCTCACATGGTGTGATGTTCTCCAAGGTTAAGAGTCCATCTGCTCAGAGCCAATTAACAAAAAATTTAAAGAAAAACTTCATTCTGCAGTTAAACCCTTTAATGCTTTCATTTATTCAAAATCAGTCCAGCTGTTAGCCTGAGGCTGCTGGAGTTACAATAACCAAGTCCTAGCAGTTGCAGCACTAGGTATTTG
>NW_006328815.1:0-317 GCF_000327345.1 Myotis davidii
AGCAGAGTCCCAAACAAAATGAACCCAAAGAGGTCTACAAGATATGTCATAATTAAGATGCCAAAGTTTAAGGGCGAAAAGATAAGTTTAAATGTAGCAAAAGAAAAGCAGTTAGTTATTCACATGTGAACTCCCACAATACAATCAGCTGACTTCACAACAGAAACTTTACACACCTGAAGGCTACAAGATTACCGAGCAAAGCTATTATTTGGAATCTAAGGAGAAATCGAGTTTCCCAGACAAGAAAAGGAGTTCATCACCACTAAACCAGAATGTTAGACTTTACTGTGTTCATGGATTGGTAGAATCAACAT
>NW_006328816.1:0-317 GCF_000327345.1 Myotis davidii
AAGAAGTGTTATATTTTATATAAATAACAATGCTTATCTTTAACTTATAATGATATAAAACAGAGAAACTATGGTACAAGCAAATTAACATCCCATGCAGAAGCAAAACATTTTTGTAGCAAAAAGTATATAAATGCAACCATGAAACAAAGCAAGATTAATTTCACAAAACAATAGGCTCTACACATGCAGTAATATAACCTTCCATGGTATATACAATAGGCAAAAAAGATGATATACAATGATCTTTTATGTCTTATTTGTATACAAGAATAATGATAGCATAAAAAATATTCAGCAATAGTCATCCTATCTAA
>NW_006328817.1:0-317 GCF_000327345.1 Myotis davidii
AGAATTATGCTAAATCTACTCTGCCTGTGTTCTTTAATGGAACACAAAGCCTGGATGACAGTGCATCTAATTACAACATGGTTTACTGAATATTTTAAGCTCACTATTGAGACACTGCTCAGAACAAACGGCTTCTTTCAAAATATTACTGATCATTCACAATTCACTTGGTCACCCAAGAGCTTTGATGGAAATGCACAATGAGGTCAATGTTGTTTTTATGCCTAATAACATAACATCCACTCTGCAGCCCATGGGTCAAGGAACAGTTTTGACTTTTGAGTCTTATTATTTAAGAAATACATTTCATAAGGCTA
>NW_006328818.1:0-317 GCF_000327345.1 Myotis davidii
TTCTCTCACAGTCAAGAAATCCAGGCATGCTGGGCCATGGTGCCAGGCAGGACCCAGGCTCCTTCTATCTCATTGCTCTACATGCATGATCTCCTCATGCTCCAGGTCGCCATCCCAGCTCCAGCTATCATGTCTACCTTTTAGCCAGATGAGTAGAGGAAGGGGAGAAAAGCACACTCTCCTTCTAAGAGAACTTTTTGCAAGTTGCATATATCTGCTTATTTAGAGTGATTGTAATATGCCACCTAAACTGTAACCCCTGTGAGAGTAAGAGGATGCTATTGATAATTATACCAGAATAATAGGTATAAACTAGG
>NW_006328819.1:0-317 GCF_000327345.1 Myotis davidii
TCATGGATATAGAACTCGTACTTCACTGGGTAGAAGTTACTTCTCTCTTGGGAAAGGAACTCATGTGTACTTTGGATCCCTGGCATCAAGTTTTGCCTTTGGAAACTGATTTATATGCTCTTTGGAAAGTAAATGAACTTCTGGGCTTCAAGTGCCACTTGAGTATGATCTAGTTCTAGACTAATTATAGTGGGCTTTTCACACCCCACTGGGAGATGCGGAGCAATCCCAAAGCATAGAATTCTAAAGCTCTGGCTGGGTGAAAAAGGCGAAAGGATTAAGTTAACAAACAAAAATTCATAGACACAGACAACAGT
>NW_006328820.1:0-317 GCF_000327345.1 Myotis davidii
CTCATTATTATTGAATGTTAAAAAAACAGTTCATGGTTATAATAGGCACAGCAGCAACGGATAGAAGCAGGAATTGACCATGTAATGCAGACATTGCAGAAAAGATTCATTTAATCATTCATGTCTCAAATATTTATTTAGCACATACGATGTACCAGTGTGTTTGGACTACAGGAAAAAAGAACACATAGCCTCTGACTTTAAGACTGTCTCAGACTAATTGGGTTGACAGAAAAGTCAAGATAATTACAAGACCCTTTGCCATCAGGATTATCCTAACTGGGAAGAATAAATGCATATTTTCCCCTCTGAGTATT
>NW_006328821.1:0-317 GCF_000327345.1 Myotis davidii
TATATATATATGTATAATGTAAAATAAATTGTACACTAAGGACATTAGGTAGACACACTGATTTTTTGGGGAGTACAGACAAGGCAGTGGGAATAAGGACCAACACAAAGTCCTTAAGGTAGAAATGTGTTCAGCAAACAGTAAGTCTTCACCAATGTGTTGGTGAAGACTTAGATTTCACTGAGTCACATGAGAAACCATAATAGGAAGGTTCTGAGCAGAAGAGTAGCATGATCTATGTTGAGAATAGATTATGGTGGAGCAAGGATAGAAGCAAAAAGAGGTTACTACAATAATCCAGACAGATGGTGTTGGTA
>NW_006328822.1:0-317 GCF_000327345.1 Myotis davidii
CTTCCTTTTCTGATCCAGTAAGTCTGATATAAAAATAAATCTTTACTTTTTTCAGATAGCATTGCCCTCAGTGCAGGGAGTCCTAGCTATCCATACTTCCTCACTGCTTGAGAAATAATAAAATTAGGACAAATGATAGATCATCTAGTCTGCTTTCTTATTCTCGAAGTGATAAAACAGAAGCTGGAGAAACCATGACTTTCCCATGACATGCAAATAAGGAGCAATTTAAATGGCTATGACTAAACCCTCATTCCAAACTCCCAGCAGATGTTCATATTTTATGCTGCACTCTGATCCATGTTCAAGGTCTAGAT
>NW_006328823.1:0-317 GCF_000327345.1 Myotis davidii
TATAATACAGCCCTCTGGTACTGGCTGGTCAATGGCAACTATACACAAGCTTAAACAAGCTCAAACAAAAGAGGCTTCTTTCTAAATAGTAACATCAATAGTTTGGGTTCTTGAAGGGCATTCTTGTGCAGCACATAGCTTGCTACATCCTTGCTTTGCACCTTGAACAATTTGATTAAAATTCCCACACTCAGAGTGGCTTTGAACATCCAGCATACTCTGAACAGGGTCTCTATACTCCAACTGGCCTTGAGCATCCAGCATACTCTGAATAGAGTTCCCACAGGTCCCATTAATTTATTTTTGCCTTTACTTCC
>NW_006328824.1:0-317 GCF_000327345.1 Myotis davidii
TTTTTTTGGTGAAAAATCTGAGGCTCAAAGGTTGAATGAGTTGACCAAGATTCCACAGTTAAAAAAATGAGCTTCGGAGTGTGAAGGGTCTGCATGGGCCTGAGGCTTCAAGGCTTATTGACTTTGACTCTCGTGTTCTTCCTTCTATGTCTTACTGCTCTTCAGTAAGAAAAGAGTTGTGTACAGGATATTAGCCTTATAATCTACAAAAAACACACACACCACCCTCATATATCTTCATATATTCACCTATAAAAGATAAGGCATATAGGTTTTATTCTATTCAGCAGAGCAAAAACTTCTGATTGATCAGATTA
>NW_006328825.1:0-317 GCF_000327345.1 Myotis davidii
GGGATTCTAATGCTAGGCAATTGAACTTAGGTAAAATTGTAAGGTTGTTTTTTAATGAGGTATAATTAACAAATATTAAGAATGTTTTCACTATCAGCCTTCTTTCTATGTACATAATTTCCCATGGGATCTTTTAATCTATTATGTCTAAGTAACCTTCACAAGTTTGGAGTAGGGCAGATCTATTATTTCAAAGTAACTTCCACAGGTTTGGAGTAGGGTAGACCTTATTGTGCCTTCCATTCAAAACCTCAGACTGTCTGCTAGACAATCTTAGGATAGCAGAATACACAAAATGGGGGAAAAGTAGATTTACA
>NW_006328826.1:0-317 GCF_000327345.1 Myotis davidii
GGAGGCATGGTTTGAGAACCAGGATTGCAACTTTTCCATGAGAGGACGATATCAGAAGACAAGATCCTAGAAAAGAGGACATAAATGACTTCTTCACTGATGTTGGAACTCAGCTTAGCGTGAGTGCTGATGGCTTGCTGCTTTGGGTAATTGAATATGTGTAACAATAAAGATGCACCATAGTGCACTCATTTTATTTCCATTATTTTTTTTGCCAGGGAAAATGTGTGATTACCCCACAGTGAGGAGGTCTGAGATTCTCACACACAGGCCAATGACTGTCAGGACGAGGACAGAAGCAGCTGGACCCATGAGAA
>NW_006328827.1:0-317 GCF_000327345.1 Myotis davidii
ACTTCCTGGCTCTGTTGGGGCCAATTTAATAATCAGACATCATAGGTCACGTTTCCATAGTTTATGAGCATACCAAAGAGATATAAAAATGTTTGAGAACTAAAATAATCTATTTGCCCAGTCTTTTACTGTTGGACATTTATTTTGTTTCCAATCTCTTGTTATTAGAAATTAGTCTGGAGTGAGTAATTTTGTATATATGTCATTTTGTCTTGGTACCAGAATACTTGTAGGAGAAATACCTAGATGAGAAAATGCTAGGTCAGTGGTTCTATGAATTTGTAATTTAAAAAATGTGTTTTTATTGATTTCAGAGA
>NW_006328828.1:0-317 GCF_000327345.1 Myotis davidii
TTCTAAAGCTGGTCTACATACACTTATTCTCCTTCCACATGAAAGCTCTCAAATATTTCATATTCATGTTTGTTTGTTTATTTTCTCTTTAGCAAAATGAGAAGCATGCTAAGTCCAGCCCCCCAGCCTGACCATCTAAGTCTTCTTTCCCCGGGTAATTCCTAATTTGTTTCCTGATGTCTTGTTTGCATTTGCTCAGTATCAGTTCAGGAATGGAGTCAACTTAGAGAAGAAAATTAATGTTTCTTGGCCACTCACACGTCAGGCACCATATTAAGCACTTTACATATGTTCACATTTAGTGTTCACATGAGTGG
>NW_006328829.1:0-317 GCF_000327345.1 Myotis davidii
AAAAAAAACTCCAAGCCCAAATGGTTTCACTAGGGAAACCTACCAAGCATACAAATTCTACACAACTGCTTCAGGAAACTGAGGGGATCAAAGGGGAGTGACATTTCCCAATTCTTTCTAAGAGGCCAACCCTGATACCAAAACCAGACAAGGATATCACAAGAAACAAAACCTTCAGATCAACAACCTTCATAAATATTTGCAAAAATTCTTAATAATGTTTTAACAGATGTGCCACGTTTTTCTAATCCATTCATCTGCTGACAGGTACTTAGGCTGTTGCAAAATCTTAGCTATGGTAAAATGTGCTGCTATGA
>NW_006328830.1:0-317 GCF_000327345.1 Myotis davidii
TAGAGGGAGCGTGAGGGGAAGGGAATAGAGTCTGCCCAGCAGATCTTGCCAACAGACTGGCCTGGTTGCACGCCCTACAGTGTCAGCCCACTGTGCAGCGTTCCGCAGGTAGCAAGGGCTGTTCCTGGGTTCCTGCATGCCATCCAGCCCACTGGCTGCCGTCATTATGGCCCTCAAGATGGTCAAGGCCACATCAACCGCATGTTTGAAAAAGAACCTGCAGGACCTGGTGACTGGTATCTGAAACCATGGAAAGGACGAGCCCACAATGACATTGGAGCCACCCCCAAGAAATGCCTCTCCTTTGGCCTCCCTCC
>NW_006328831.1:0-317 GCF_000327345.1 Myotis davidii
CCAAAGGGGTCGAGACCCAAAGGTTGAGAACCACTGTCTTAGATGCAGAAAACATAGGCTCAGTTAAGGTCAGAGTTGATCTTTGTCAGGGATGACACCGGGTTAGGACATGACTGCACCAAAAACTGCTTTCAACTTAAAGTTTAATTTCAGACCATCCTCTGTGACTTAGGTCCCTCAGTTTGCAAGACGGCCAGGCAGGCCTTTTCTGAGCTAGTCAGCTTAGCAGGTGGCCCTTTTTCATCCGCAAATTGAAGTTATTTACTATTATCTGTATATATGATGTATATATAAAAGGCTAAGTGACCAACCATACA
>NW_006328832.1:0-317 GCF_000327345.1 Myotis davidii
TGGGAAATCACAGGCATAGAGAAAGCAGTCAGGTGGAGTTAACATAACAGAAATTTATCATGTCAACTGCAGAAGGATAAGGGGAGGGAGAGGTAACTGGAACCTGGAAGGAACAGTTTATGTAGAAAGGGCTGCACTGAGAGGAACAGTGACTTTCCAAGCAGGAATCCTACCAGGCCACATTGACCTTACAGAGGGAGCAAGGCCAGTAATCCTCAGCTCAGTCTGCTCCCCTCTGGACTCCTTGTGAGAGCTTTGCATTTACCAGCCCAAGCAGGTATCAGAAGCAGGGCCGCCCATTCATGTCGTTCTCTGTA
>NW_006328833.1:0-317 GCF_000327345.1 Myotis davidii
TTCTGCTCAGATGATGTTTTCTCTTTGCAGAATCTAAAGATGAATTTCATTTAAATTTAAATCAAATTCCTCCAAATAAGTCTTTTTAAACTAAATAATATCCCAGTGTCTCTGATCAGGTGATTTAGTTACTAAAAAATATTTGGGTAACAAAACTCTGTTGAGAAAAACAATAGACCCTTGGGTAAATGCCAACATACTTCAAAGTCTAATAAAGCCTACTTAAATCAAGGACTAGCTGGAGGAATAATTGCTCTCGGATACAAAACTAATAATTCCCTGAATTTTGTTATTATCTTTGAAGTGAAGAAAAAAAA
>NW_006328834.1:0-317 GCF_000327345.1 Myotis davidii
CGTTGAAGAAGTTAACACACGCAAATAAACCAACAGATGTCACGTGGCGAGTGCTCAGGGCTGGCTGGTCTCCCTTTTTATTTTTAAACAGGAAGGTCCTGCTGGCAAGTTCTCCTCAAGCCGGAGGGGACCGGGCCCAGTGGAGAGGGGGACTCTTATTGGTGTCATTTTCCCTCCCAGGCTCTTCAAGGCCTCCCGACCTGGCATTCCGCTCATGATGAGGCATCTTATCGTCTCTCCGCGGTCATCTCGCCTCGCTTTACCTGTTCATTCTTCCAGCACCTCCTGCCCGTCAGCCCTTCTCTGTCCCACTTCAG
>NW_006328835.1:0-317 GCF_000327345.1 Myotis davidii
TTTTTTTGTGTCCATAGCACCTAGCATTATACTTATAGTAGGAGCCCTGTAATACACATGAATTAATATATGGAAATATTTTAATCATAGAGTTAATCCATAATTTTAAATTTCCCTCTAACAAACATTTCTGTTCCTTTAAGCTGGTATGTAAGGCCATTTCTAAGAAATTCTTAGTGATTAGATCATTCTGTCTCATGTTTGGAGATTATTAATACACTAATAGTCAGTTTATATTTATACTAGACTTATTTCAAAGAACATTGTAACATTGATGAATTAAGCCGGACAGAGAAGCAACTGCAAACAAAGTGACT
>NW_006328836.1:0-317 GCF_000327345.1 Myotis davidii
TTAATGATTAGATCAAGATTTATAGTTAGGAAAAGAAATACTCAATTCTTTCCAGTGAAACTGATCCCATTGTTTTTCAGCTGATTATTTCATTGATGCCTTCTTCAATAGATGTGTGAATCCATCTATACACAGATCATTGTGAATTGGGATTGTGGAAATGAGGGATGAATTCTGTAGTCTTGGTAATGCCCCAAGAAGTTACCCATGATCTTTATTCTCCACACGGCCAGATTTATTGATTCTAAACTTCTCTTCTTATTTTATTACTAGTGTCCCAATGGACGGATTCATGCACATTGAAAGGGAATTAATTA
>NW_006328837.1:0-317 GCF_000327345.1 Myotis davidii
TGGCCCGCAGGCTGTAGTTTGAGGACCCCTGATGTAGACAACCAGGCACAGAGTATTCAACCAGCTAGGTTGGTATTTTTTTGTTAAGTTCTTAAAAATACTTTATTTTGAAATAATTTCAGACTTTTAAAAAAGTTGCAGATGTAGTATAAAGAGTTCCTATGCCCAGATTTGCCACACAAACTTTTATTTTCCCCTCCTTGAATAGATTTAAGAAAAAGTTGAAAGGATGATGCCCCTTTACCCTTTATAGCAGTGGTTCTTAACCTGTGGGTCGCGATCCCTTCACAGGGGACGCCTAAAACCATCGGAAAACA
>NW_006328838.1:0-317 GCF_000327345.1 Myotis davidii
AGTTCCTTCTTGCACTTCCCAGGCAGCACGGGCCACATGAACCCGTGTCCATTTTATTATGGGATACTTCTGGGCACCACCCAGAAGTATAAGCTGCAGTTATAACAGCGTCAGACGGCAAGGTAGTCAGTGCGTCTCAATGGAAGTTCTCATGCCGAGAGTTGGAATTGTTGTCCCTGGGAGGCACTCAGAGGCTCTTGGTGTGAGGTACAGGGTCTGCCCCATAAAGAACTATTGCAGAGAGAATGGTCCATACCAGCACCCCGGCTTCTGCACCACACTGTGTGGGCTCAGGCCATCGCACTGCTCCCCATTTA
>NW_006328839.1:0-317 GCF_000327345.1 Myotis davidii
TTACAATTGCCTACAGTATTCAATACAGTGACAGGCTTATAGTCTAGGATCAATAGGCTGTACCATATAGCCTTGGTGTGTAGGAGGCTAAACCATCTAGGTTTGTGCAAGTGCTCTCTATGATGCTTGCACAATGATGAAATCACCTAACTGCATTTCTTAGAACATAACCTTTTCATTAAGCGACATGTGACTGTATAAAACTTAAATCAGCCAAGAACTGCAGCCTGATAATCTGCTGTGTTTCTTAAATAAAAAGTATAATGCTCTTGAGGTTGAGGTCAAGCAGACAAAAATTCAGCAATTTGTTTATATTG
>NW_006328840.1:0-317 GCF_000327345.1 Myotis davidii
GTATGAATGATTTCCTTTCTAGTTACAACAATGCAAAAGGAGTTTTATCCAATAAAGTAAAAAAAATGACCACAGTAATGTTCTCCAGCGTAGAAAGAGGGAAAGCTAGTGATTTAGAAAGGACCACCGTTTCTGGGCATGGTATTGAATGGTGGTGGAAAGAAGTTTGACACCCAGTTAGGGCTGTATAAGGCACTTGCTGGCTTTTAAGATTTTCGAAGTAGTGACGGCTACCCTGTGGCTTGGCCTGTCCATCTCATTATTAAAACTGAGTTTACCCCAAGTATTTCTGTAGCTGTCGAAAGGTCCTTAATGCT
>NW_006328841.1:0-317 GCF_000327345.1 Myotis davidii
AAAGGTAGGTGGAGACTTCAATTGGGATTAGTGGAATGGGATGTGATGGGTGAGAAAAACAAATAGATGACAGAAGGACTCAAGGCCTGATTTAGGGCAAAGCTAATTAAAAACTGGAAGAATAAAGAAGTGGGGTCTATACATACACAGAAGAAAGGAGTCTCCATAACTGGATGCACAGGGACCTGTGTGTGCCATATGGTGGTTGAGTACTAAGGCATTGAAGCCAGGCATTTCTATGTGCAAATTCTATATTCACTATTTGATTAACCCATTAAAAAGAAGAGCAATGCCTGACCGGTTTGGCCCAGTGGATA
>NW_006328842.1:0-317 GCF_000327345.1 Myotis davidii
TTTGAAAACCATTTTGTGCTGGAAAGGAAGAGACACGAAGCGAAGTTCAAGCCAAAGTGACGCGCGTGCGGCCGTAGGGACGGAGGCTGAATCCTGTCCCCCAAAGACACGTGGGGACCCTGACCCCCACGACCTCCGAGTGGAACTCTCGCTGGAAACAGGGGCTTCGCAGAGGTAATCAAGAGACAAACTAGGTCGCTAGCGTGAGCCCTGAGCCAATAGGACAGGTGTCCTCATATGAATGGGAAATTCGGGTGTAGAGAGACACACAGAGGGGAGACGATGTGGAGATGCAGGGAGCAGCCAGCCGGCTACAT
>NW_006328843.1:0-317 GCF_000327345.1 Myotis davidii
TTATTTATTTATTTATTTATTTTAGTTCAACACTCCACCTGACTGCAGAGTGCAATTCTGCGAAGCGTTCTGCCGCTCTAGAAATCCCAGGCTCTTCCTAGACTTTGTAGTTACACGTTCTTAGTCGGAGGGAGCCCCACTGTCAGGACCCTCCGAGTCCTGATTGCTGCGCGAAGACTGTTAGCAGTCCTTCTGGCTTTCCCGAGGGCAAATTCTCCCCTTGCTTAAGAGCGCCCACCAGCAGAGCTTCCCAGCTCCAGATCTGTCCCAACACTGCTCAGAGCAATCAAGGTTCATTATATTATGCTCCCCACATT
>NW_006328844.1:0-317 GCF_000327345.1 Myotis davidii
AGGATTCTCCCATAAAACCTGCAATATTTACTTGGCTTTCTCCTTACTCATGGTCATTAAAACCTAGCTTTCTGCCATTGGAACTTTAGGAGTCTATCAAAGCCTGTGCTTACTTTTGTAGCTTTTGGAGTTGACAGATCCTGGATTCATCTCTCGAGGTTACATTCTCTCTAGGGCATTGGTCTAACAAATCTTTGCTATTGGGCAGCTTTCTTATGCCTTCAAATAGATTTTTTTTGTTTGTTTTATTTTACTTTTGTCCAGAACTTCTAGTTCTTAGTTAGAATTATTATAACTGAAAATGCTTTTTTAAAAAA
>NW_006328845.1:0-317 GCF_000327345.1 Myotis davidii
TTGGTTGTTGGATGGTTGCTGCTCTGCTGCCTGTTTTTATTGCATCCCATGGCCCAGGTGGTGAAGCAAACTGTTGAGACATTTTATTCTTGTGTTAGAGGGAAAAAGAGAAAGAAATGTTGGGAGAACAAAGAAATGACTTAAAAGGTAACCTCAGATGTGTACCCTCATTTTACTCCCATTTCATTGGTCAAAACAAGTTTAACAAAACAAAACACAGAAAACCAAGGCAGTAAAGAATGATAGACACATGTTTCTGTGAAAGACAGGGCTAAGGCACTACGTGGCTGTCGCCACCAAGTAGCCCTGTTTGCCTG
>NW_006328846.1:0-317 GCF_000327345.1 Myotis davidii
ATAGTGGAATTCATTAAGGAATGTTTTTGTGTTAATTACAGCTTTGAGTACCCATGTCTGCATTATTTAAACACAGCTTTATAATAAATAACAGCATGTGAAATTAACTGTAAGTTCTCTTAAGATATCTAAATACTATCTGAAAGCTTAGTTTGCTTAAATATATTTGACATTTGTCATCCTACTGTCCTAACCACTTCCAGCATATTTTGTGGTTTCCCTTAGTTTGTTCTGCAAACATGTTCACCAAAGATAATCTCACTTATCTTAGAATGGAAGATAAGTATCAAAGCCAAATTATCAAATATCAATCTACA
>NW_006328847.1:0-317 GCF_000327345.1 Myotis davidii
GGTGGCACTTTCATGAGGTAAAGCAGAAAAGTATTTTGGGTGAAGTGAGTTGGAAAATCATGGTCAAGGGCAAGAAAATATAACTGATAAAGTGAATGATGATGTGTAAAATGATAATTGGGAGATGATAGTCTTCTATTCACACTTTTAGTGTTTCAATCAAACTGATAAATTTTGAATGTGATATAATTACGGATGACATTTCTTCCCATCGATGCTCTTGTTTTTCTCTTATACTAGGAAGGTTGTTTTTACTTCAAGGAAAATAACTTAATATCTAATTAACTTACCATTGCTTTCCAGTGGTCAGTATCTCT
>NW_006328848.1:0-318 GCF_000327345.1 Myotis davidii
GTAGGATGGCTATAATTTTTATGACCCCAGAAAATAACAAATGTTGGCAAGGATGTGAAGACATAGGAATATTGATGCATTGCTGGTGGGAATATAAAATGGTACAGCCGCTTTGGGAAACAGTTTGATGGTTTCTCAGAAGGTTAAGCATTGAACTGCCATATGACCCAACAATTTCACTTTTAGGTATATTTTAACCAAATATTAAAAGTAAGGACTTGAAAAGATATTTATGTAAACATGTTCATAACAACATTATCTATGATACCCAAAAGGTGAAAACTCAAGTGTCTGTTGACAGATGAATGAACAAAATGT
>NW_006328849.1:0-317 GCF_000327345.1 Myotis davidii
GCTCTATCCATTGAGCCAAACCGGTCAGGGCTTCACTGGTTTTTAAATGCACTACTTGTGAAGTTGTGGGGCCTTGAGTATAACGGAGCTCCACGCTTGGTTTAATGCTGTGCTCTTCCCGTTTTGGTTTTCAAACAGAAGATAGTCCTCTGCCTATGAGGAGATGGCCTTGCACTAATTCACCAGGGGTTTGCTCTCCCGGTCTCCCTTGGGACTTGTCAGCAACATGCAGAGTGTCTATGCCTCTACAATTGTGTCAATTTTAATCTTTTTCAGATTTTAAAATAAGAAATCTTTAAAATGTCAGATATATGTGT
>NW_006328850.1:0-318 GCF_000327345.1 Myotis davidii
TATCTAACATATATCTAATCTATATCTATATATAATGTATCTCTATATATAATCTATATCTATATCTAATCTATATCCATACCTCTATCTATATCTATATCTATATACATCTATATCTATATCTAATCTATACCTAATCTGTCTATATCTAATATATATCTGTATCTAATTTATATCTCTATATTTATATCTATAAATACACAGGCACACACACACATACAGGGTTTCCCCCCAAAAAATGTACACACACCCTAACAGCTGATAAGTCAACTGATGTCCCTTCCTTTTCCGATTCACCCCCTGGAATTAACAAACCGC
>NW_006328851.1:0-318 GCF_000327345.1 Myotis davidii
GGGGAGAGTACAGTCTACACAGGCCTTGCACCTCCAATGCTACTGAAAGCATGAGAAATTGTGGTCAGAGAACTGAGTGCATGAAATGGATCTACTGCCTGTTTTTCAGAGAGAGAGGGAGAGAGCCCTTTGGTGCTCAAAGACAAGCTAGCTTGAGGGCTATAGGTACTTCTGGTGCTGTGGGGTCTGTAGAAGAGGTCTGTGTTCCACAGCATTGAAACTTGATGGTGGATTGATCCCCAGAGACCTTGGAAGGCTGGTGTGGAGAGTGCATATTTTTGTTGTTTTTTTAAAACAATATATTTTTATTGATTTCAG
>NW_006328852.1:0-318 GCF_000327345.1 Myotis davidii
TGTGTGTGTGTGTGTGTGTGTGTGTTTCCCTAGCTATAATTCCCTAAAATACACTCAGTCTTAAGCTAGAGAAAGCTGACATTGTTTCTTCAGGCCATTTCACCTACGGCAGATCTGGTCTTGTTTGTGCAAACTGTGTGCTTTTCTTTTCCCTTTAAGTAGATTAATTTCAGCTTGTGAGGAGGCAGTCAGAACTCTAGATTGTTCTTGACATTCCCAGTGACTTTTGAATCGGTGTCAGGCTCATTTTTTAGTGGAGGTTAGTGAAAGGGAGCATCTGTCCTGTTTTCTTAAAGTGCTGGAACCTTTTCCATCAAC
>NW_006328853.1:0-318 GCF_000327345.1 Myotis davidii
GTAAAAAATTAATAAAATATGTTTTAAAAAAAAAGTTGCTCACATATTATATTCCCATGATTATAAGGATATTTGTAATCATTCTATCTCTATTCTTCAATCACTTTGGAGGTGACAAAGTGATAGACTAGATGACTAGATGGTAAATAGATGGACCAAAAAATCAATCTTAATCCTGAGAATCTCAGGGGTGTGCACTGAGGAGACAGTACTGCCCTATGTCTAGCATATCTAATCAGAATGTTCTTGTCTCCAGCCTGATACACTAGAGCCAGTCCCATTTCATGTATTATATGTGTACTAAATGCTGAGAGTATT
>NW_006328854.1:0-318 GCF_000327345.1 Myotis davidii
ATGAGAAAGAAGGAAATCTTGTCATTTACAACAGCATGGATGGACCTTTCAGGTATTGAGTTAAGTGAACTAAGCCAGAGAAAGACAAACAGTGTATGATATCACATACATTTGGAATCTAAAAGAGCCAAACTCATGAAATGAGAGATTGCCATAGGGCTATCAGGGGCTAAGGAGTGATAAAAATGAGAAGATATTGGTCAAAGCGTATAGACTTCCAGTCATAAATACAGCCTTGTGATTCTAGTTAAGAATACTATACTATATACTTGAAAGTTGCTAGCAAAGTAAATCTTAAAACGTTCTCACTACAAAAAA
>NW_006328855.1:0-318 GCF_000327345.1 Myotis davidii
GGCAAGTGACTGGTCTGCTGTAAAAGTGTCCCTTGGCTCACAAGGCCATGTGTTAGACATGTCACATAGCTACCTCATGACTCAAGAACAGATCTGAAATATAGCCCCGATGTAAATTTGATGGGTAGAATTTTTTTGTTTTCCTGTGTGGGCAAACTTTAATTTATTTTGGGTCTCTTCTAGCAAGGTCAATAATGGTTGTTAGTAGTGAGGATAATGGCCTTTCTCCCAGGCAGTGACTACAATGGCCCATCTTCTGAGCCAGACTGGCTCTGTCTTACACTGCTTAGTAGATGGGGTGGCCCGGGTTCTAGGTGG
>NW_006328856.1:0-318 GCF_000327345.1 Myotis davidii
AACAACATAAACTAATGAACAAAAATAGATTCATAGACATAGATGCATCGAAAAAAGACCATTTAACGTCAGAGGGAGAGCAGGGGCCTGGAGGGTAAGAGATCAATCAAAGGACCTTTATGCTTGCATCTAAGCATAACCAATGGACAAAGACCGTAGGGGGTGAGGGAATGTGCTGGCAGTTGGAACGGCCTGGGAGAGGTTAATGGGGGAAAAAGGAGTCATCTGCAATACTTTAGACAATAAAGAATTCAAATTAAACAAAAGAATTGCATGGATTGGTGAACCATGTGAGTACACCACTAACATGGGTCATGT
>NW_006328857.1:0-318 GCF_000327345.1 Myotis davidii
GTAGCAGAGGAGTTACATAGTTACATACTTAAAATTATATTCATAATGGAATGTGAAAATAATAGTTTTCTCTAAAGTTTAATATCTTTATTTTCAATTTTAAATCCACTAAACTTTTATTGAACTTGCATTTGGGAGCCTCTTCTTGTTTTAAATAGATGGATATGCAAGGATTATGAATGTGTGCATATGCAAAGGTTATATTTGCTTTATTTCAAAGAAGTGAGATCTAAAAACATAACATAAAAATAACCACACATTTAAGGATTTTGTCTGCTTACATTTTTACATTTTCTCTTAAGTTGGTAGGAACTTTAA
>NW_006328858.1:0-318 GCF_000327345.1 Myotis davidii
GTGCATCGGGCCTCTAGTAACCTATAATTTCTAAAGTGGACATTATCTAAAAATTTCATATTCCTTTGTAATTGGCAATAACATGATTATGTGACACACACACCCAAACTGGGTTGATTCTAAATGATTCAACTGTATTAATCTCTTTAGCCTCTTTATAAATATGGGAGACATAGGCTGATATTTGCCATGATTTCCTTACCTGGCAAGGTGAATGATCATAAATAAAACTGTAAGAAGTACCTAAATAATCTCTAGACCTACGGAAATGGGACTAGCAAGAAAGAGAAACAACCAAATAGAAAAACTCATGGGGGG
>NW_006328859.1:0-317 GCF_000327345.1 Myotis davidii
CTGCATCGGTTGAAAGGGCAGGTGATTTCAAGCCTGGAGGAGGTGGGAACTGCCAAGCCCTACACAGGCCTAAACTTCAAGACTAACTAGACCACAGGATATTTCCCTACTCATCCTACAAGGCTTCAGCCCAGAATTCACTGAACAACTAGGCAAAGGAAAGAAAACCCCTCAGCTGGGAAAACTATAGATACTTCGTTTTTCTTTACTCTTTCATTCTCACTTAAGAGCATATTTACTTCCTCTCTGCAAAAAATCTCCTGCAAGCTTCTAAAAACTTCATAGAAGCCCTAGCCAGGTAGCTCAGTTGGTTAGAG
>NW_006328860.1:0-318 GCF_000327345.1 Myotis davidii
ACTTGGCTCTCCTGTGTAAAAATGTAAAATCAGGGAAAAAGCAAGTTGTAGGAACACATCCCACAGCTCCTGTCAAGACAACAGTCAATTGCATGCTTCTGCCTACCTAATCCCTTCTTGGACATAATTATATCTAAGTCAGGTTGATATGAAAATTTTAAACATCTTACTACATATATTCTTCCTCCACATTTAGATATCAACGAGACAGGAATGTTGGGGCATCTCTGGATCTAAGATAGGCACCTATACACCAATAGCAGTTGCTTCCCAGTCCTACAAGTGAAAATACGCAACATGGACCAAGCGTAGTATTCG
>NW_006328861.1:0-318 GCF_000327345.1 Myotis davidii
CAGACTTACGGTTCTGATGAGCTAAGATGCATGATTTGCAGGGTTATTACTAAATCTCCTATATAGATCTTAAAAACTTCAGGCATTGCTTCTTTACTTGGACTGAAAAATATGTATTTTGGGTTATATCTTGAGGCACTTGTGTTTGGAGAATCAATATTCAATCAGATACTTATTTCAGAAAGGATTTGGCATTTAACATGAAATTTACCACATCAAGAGGTCTGTCTCATAGAGACTTTGAATTTAGGGGTAATTTATCTATTGAATGGTCATAAAAGGGAGGAATAATCCAAAGTGAAATACTTGAGTTGCTGC
>NW_006328862.1:0-318 GCF_000327345.1 Myotis davidii
GTTCAACTAATACTACTTTAAGTCCAACTTCACAACCTACGCGAAAGTCTACCTTTGATGCAGCCAGTTTCATTGGAGGAATTGTCCTTGTCTTAGGTGTGCAGGCTGTAATTTTCTTTCTCTATAAATTCTGCAAATCAAAAGAACAAAACTACCACACTCTGTAAACAGACCCATTAGATTAACAAGGACTGGCGTGTAACTCATTGAAACCAAAATATTATATTTCAAGATGTCCCACATGGAAGACGCTATTCCAGGATCTTTAAATTTTCAAAGGATGCATATAGGATATTTTGGAGCATTGTGCTTGAAGAA
>NW_006328863.1:0-318 GCF_000327345.1 Myotis davidii
CGGGGTGGGGGAAGGGGCGGTGTCCCACTCACTGTCACTGTCCCTCCTGCCCTCACCCCATTCACACCCCACGGGCCTCTGCCCGCCTCCGCCTCCCCCCTGCTCCTCCTCTGGTCCTCGGGCTCCAGCACCTGCTCTGGCCCCAGGTGGGGGTGCTGGACCCCTCGGTGCCCTCCCACTGGCCTACTTACGGGGAGTCTGGCCCAGGGGCCTGGGGGTGTGGGGGCCCTGCGTTTCCCAGGCTCCCTTGCAGGCGCGCCTTTCGGACACTGTTTGTTATTTCACTTCCTGGCCTCCCTGCCAAGCGCCCTGGGCCTG
>NW_006328864.1:0-318 GCF_000327345.1 Myotis davidii
ATGTAAGGGAAGAAAGGACTGGAAGCTAGCAAGAGAGGCATGTTTGTCTCCTTGTGTGTTCATTTTTTTGTTTCTCACACAAAGAAATCTCCTCAGTTAACAGAACAATTTGAAAGCCAATAAGACAACAAAAAAAGTTGGTTACTAGAACCTGATGAAAGTACCCTCATTGTAAATAAACCATGCTTTAGCTGATTATGCTAATAATGTATCCTCTATTTTTCTTTCTTCCTTTCTCCAACACTCCTCTCTTCCTTTCCTTTCATCCTTTATTTCTTCCTCTCTGTCCCTGTCTCTCTCTCTTCATCTCCATCTCAA
>NW_006328865.1:0-318 GCF_000327345.1 Myotis davidii
GAACCCACGCAGGACAGCGGCCAGCGGGTGGGGAGCCACGTCCACACCCCCACATGCCCGGGTGGATGGGCTCAGCCTCAAGGCACCCCCTTTACCCAAGCCCTCCGGGAGGCTGATGTAGCCAGGCATGCACCTGGTCTAGGCTCTCGCTACCGAATGTGGGACCGGAAGACCAGCAACATCAGCACCAGCCGGTCACTAGCGCTGCAGCCCCTGCATCTCAGCGCCATGTCCAGGCCCCTTCCGCGCACAGGCCCCACTCGCTGGTCTCTGAGCCAGAACCGGACCTGGGCGTGGGGTGTGTGGTCTGAGGAGCCC
>NW_006328866.1:0-318 GCF_000327345.1 Myotis davidii
CATTTAGGAAATCTCCTGGGGGCAATATTCATGGATGAGGAAAGAAAGAAGCTGAGTCAGTCAGAAGAAGTCAAGTTGTAATACACTTACAATGGAGTAGCTCAGCCATCTGCCCAGGGAGTGCTGAAGATGGGATGACACTTCTGAGCTGTTCAAAGACAGGATAGAAAGTAGGTTATTTTTACCCAGGTGTTGAGCAATCACTGGATGAGAATGAATCAGGGATGGGTTCATGACCTGTGGAGATGACCTTCAGCTGAGGTAATCATGAAACATTATGGAGGTCATCTCTGAAAAGGGTTGACAGCTGAGTGCTGG
>NW_006328867.1:0-318 GCF_000327345.1 Myotis davidii
CCGCAGCTCCGCAGCTCCTGTGTTGAGCATCTGCTCCCCGATGGTCAGTGCACGTCATAGCTACCAGTTAGACGGGCGCTTAGGCTTTTATATAGAGAGATTTTTCTAAGAAAAGTCATGGCTGCAGCTGCAAAATGGTGAGCCCAAGGAGGCATTTACTAGCTTTGTGGTAAAAATACAAGTACTTGGGAAAATGTTTAAGAATTGTTAAGGTTACAGATTGGTGACAATGATGGAAGGGAGACATTAGAAAGAATAGTTAAATTTCAATGCAACAGAGAATTGTGGAGAAAGTCTAAGAGGTGAAGAAGCTGTTAG
>NW_006328868.1:0-318 GCF_000327345.1 Myotis davidii
AAAAAAATCAATGTAGTTTTCCTTATAATTTGTTTGTATCTAAAAACCCATAAAATATTTATCCATCCTTTACTATACTTGTCATTTTGATAGTAGTGATACACTCACATTGCACATGTATGTGTGTACATTTACATAATAATCCCGCTAGGGAATGCTTTCAACCATCATTATAATTCCTTTCAACAACTTAATTTATTTAGGACCCAACTTAATATCTTGCAGAACCCTGATTTGTGGGCTCACATAAATGAATTACAAATTCTGATTAGTTTACTTTTATCCCCATAAGGTTCATTCCTTTTATTTCACAAACGA
>NW_006328869.1:0-318 GCF_000327345.1 Myotis davidii
CCTGAGAATTAAACTGATAAGTAGATTGATAGGAGAAAAGCATATAAATATATACAAGTTTTACATGACACAAGAACCTTTACAAAGAATAGACACCCCACCACCACCCTAATGGCAAACTTGCATGCTTTTATAAGTAAATTGAGAAAAGAAAGGGAATGCAGTAAAGTAACTAAATCATATGGGGAGGATAAAAGAGGAAAATGATTATCTTAACAAGGTCTGTTTGTATAGAATTCTCTCAGTCTTGATTCCTTGTTCTTGATAAAAATGTTACTTTCCTTCTGTTACAGCAGTGGTTCTCAACCTTCCTAATGC
>NW_006328870.1:0-318 GCF_000327345.1 Myotis davidii
TAGTGTCACAAAGACTACTATGACTGAAGACAAAGCCTACAAATAACTAAACTCAAATAATAGTATGAAAAAAATATAAAAACCCTGCCCATGAAAAATTTTATGGAAAAATCTAAGAGAGCTCTCTCACTAAGATGAAGAGCAGTTTCAGCTATTCTGCTATCTATGGTTCTATTTCCAGGCCTGATTGGGATGCTTCTTTCTAACTTACTAGGAATCCTATCTAGGTTTCAGATTTCTGCAATCTTTTACCCACTAGCTTCCATATACACACATATTCCTTTAAGGAATAATTTCTGTAATTTTCCACATTTTTTT
>NW_006328871.1:0-318 GCF_000327345.1 Myotis davidii
GCTTGAATGTAGTGGTAATGCATTTATCCTGCCCCTCCTGTTTGACTCACTGCATGTGTTTTAAAGAATCACTTTCTCTTGAAAAAGAAAGGTACTGTATTTGAAGTTAGGAGGAGCTATTGACACGCACACCTCCTGAGTGTGGGCATTTCGGGGTGCCACTGGCATTCAGCTTGGAGTTTGTGGGTTTACGGTTCAGGGAAGTTCTCCCAGTGGAAATGAACCCCTGCATTGCAGCCTAACCGACATCGTGTGTGATGTAGGGCAGGTGGCCATGGCCCTCAGGGAACGCACTGGTTCCCAGGAGTTAAACACCTT
>NW_006328872.1:0-318 GCF_000327345.1 Myotis davidii
ACTTTCATCATCACACCTCATTCTCTCCCTCTGTTCTCCTACCTTCCTCTGATAAGGACTTCTGTGATTACATTGGGCCTTTCTGAATAATCCAGATATTTCCCCACTTCGAGATCATGTCTACAAAATCTCCTGACATCTAAATTACTATATTCACAGTATTCAGGAATTAAGAGCTGAACATTATCTTGTTGTGACCATTGTTCAGTCTTCCCCATACTCTGATAAAAAATGATTCAGTAGGGGAATTAATTGTTGGTAAAGAGAAAAATGGAGAGTGCCCTTGCTTGTTTGGCTCAGTGGATAGAGGATCAGCCT
>NW_006328873.1:0-318 GCF_000327345.1 Myotis davidii
AATCTTCCCAAAAGGAACTCGGTTACTTCATTTCCCTGCGTAAGCCCTGCAGTGTTTGCTGAATGCATCCAAGAAAAGTCTTCACTCCTTCCCTTACCTTGCGCAACAAGTGGAATTCTCTGGCCCCTGACTATTTCATAGTCTGTAACACTCCCATACTAATCCCTGTTTTCAATTCTTTGAAGACACTAAGTATTCTTAGGTCTTAAGTGATGTGCATATGTTGTTCCCTCAGCCTACAGTGTTCTTTCTTTGCTCTTCTCAAGGGTAAGTCACTCTTTATGCTTCTACCTCTGCAATAATGCCCCATTCACAGAG
>NW_006328874.1:0-318 GCF_000327345.1 Myotis davidii
AATAAACATTAATTTTTGCAAGTGTCAATCCACCTGTACCTCTCTCATGTTCTGTAAGCTAGTAATACATTTACGTACCAAGTCTTTCATACTAATCTAATGAGCAAGTCTGTTCTACTTGGCCTTGTTTTCAGGACTTTCTGAGCTATTCTGAGCAGTAAGATGTGCCTCCTCTTACCCATGATCTAGAGCTGCTGATGCTGTCGCCACTTGAACCTAAAGACTTCATTTGCCTTCTGCACTGATACTTGAGCCTCTGACCCCATCCCAGTAGGGATGTTAGATATGGCTGCCTTCCAAGTTTGATCTGTCACAAAA
>NW_006328875.1:0-318 GCF_000327345.1 Myotis davidii
GGTAAGAACATTTAAGATCTACTCTCTTAGGAACTTTCAAGGATATACTATAGTCACCATGCTGTACAGTAGAACTTATTCATCTTATAACTGACCTATATTTCCCTGTTTCCCACCTTTCTTAGCTCCTGGCAAACACCTTTCTATTCTTTTTTTCGATGAGTCAGGCTTCTTTAGATTCTACATATAAGCAAGATCATACAGTAATTGTCTTTCTTGGTCTGATATATTTTACTTAGCATAATGTTCATAAGGTCCATCCAGGTTGTCCCAAATGGTGGGATTTTCAACTAACATTCCAATGTGTGTGCGTGTGTG
>NW_006328876.1:0-318 GCF_000327345.1 Myotis davidii
GAAGGGACAGGGAGCGCTCTGGGATCTCTTATAAGGTATCCATCCCATTCACCAGGGCTCCACCTTCGTGACCTATCACCTTCTAATACCGTCACCTTGGGGACTAGGTTTCAACATTGAATTTGGGGAACACAGATATTTAGTCTATATCACCAGGTGTCCTGATTACAACCCCTTTCTGTTAAAACACAGCCACAACAGTCATGGGTGTTTGTTTATTTTTAAATTTTTAATTAAATTTGACTTTCTGACTCTATCATTAATTTTTACCCATTTTAATGGTATTTATACAATAACAGTCTTTTCATTACCCAGAGA
>NW_006328877.1:0-318 GCF_000327345.1 Myotis davidii
TCCTTCCATCACCATTTATCCCCCTTTTACCCTGTCGTACCTCCTCCCAGCCCCCTGTCCCTCTGGTAATGACCATACTGTTGTCTATGAGGTGTTTTGTTTTTTTTTAATCCCTCACATTTTTCACCCAGCCTCTCTACTCCCCTCCCCTTTGACAGCTGTTAGATTGTTCTCAGTATATAAGATTCTTCTCATTGTCTTTTTTTTTCTCATTTTTTTTCCCCTCATTGGCTCCTTTTCTTTCTCCTGACCTTTAAACACTGGAGTTTCCTAGACTAAGTCCTGGGCCCTCTTCTCTTCTTCAACTATACTTATATA
>NW_006328878.1:0-318 GCF_000327345.1 Myotis davidii
CATTTTACCGAACCGCTTAGTCATTCCTGTCTAGCCTTGGGATGCTCCAGTCTCAGCGGCTCAGAAACCATATCATGAAATGTTAATTTGGCTCTTCAAGATAACATGCTTTTAAAAAGTGATAAGAAAGAAAAGTTGAACTGGGTTCAGACAGACTGTCTCTGTTCCCAAGTTCTGAAAATGCACTCCTAGAAATATTTTCTGCAGCCTTATCAGCAGCAACATTCCTCAGCAATCCTGATGAAAAGAAGAAAAAAAACCACACACAATAAAATCCCCTCCCTTCAAGGAGGTGTGTGTGTGTGTGTGTGTGTGTGT
>NW_006328879.1:0-316 GCF_000327345.1 Myotis davidii
AAAAATCCATTTTCATCCTTCATTTAAGGCTCTATATAACTCAGAAATTGATACTAAAATCTGTTCATTTCAAACAGTCAATATCTTTCAGTTGAGAGTTTATCACACTCAAAGGCAATTTTCAATAAGAATAACACTAAAGTTCAAATTTTAAGTCAATGGGAATGGTGTCAGATTTAGACCACATTCACTATGAAGAACTAGACAACTAATGTGTCACTATACATTTAAACAATGATGACTGAGGATGGGGACAAGTGGGGAGGCAGACAGTGGCGACCTCTGGAAGATGGAATCTCTTCTCTCTGCTGGCCCT
>NW_006328880.1:0-318 GCF_000327345.1 Myotis davidii
AATGTAAAATTGTGAACACAAAATTGAATGTTTGCTTAGAAGCATTGATCAGCACAAGTCATAAATTTTAAAGAGTCAACAAATACAACAAACATTAAAAATGTAGAAAATCTCGTATTATCTTTATTATGAACAGATCGACATACCCCAAAATTCTTTTTTTTCTTACATATTCTGATTACCTCTTAATATGACAAAGATTTTGTAGCATTATTTTCTGTAGAGAGATTGGAAAGACAAATCATTATTTTCTCTGGTGTGGCTATTTACAATTTATTTTAAATTATAAATAAAGTATTAGAATTAAAAAAAAAAACC
>NW_006328881.1:0-318 GCF_000327345.1 Myotis davidii
TACACGTGCAGATATAAAGGCTGGAGAAAGGAGCTGTGAACACGGGAGCTGTGTAGACGTGCGAGGCGGGAGGATGGGGGCTGTGCCGTGCTGTTGCCGGTGGCCTCTCGCTAACTGAAACGGGATGCTGTCCGCTTTCCCTGTGCCGCCAGCATCGTTGAAAGCCCTTCAATAGACTCTTCGTAGTTCGGGGGAAGCGCCCTAGAACGTATTAATTTAAAAAATTGTCATTTGGTCAGAGACATTTTTTAAAGTTATCCTGAATCCACGGGAACCCAATTTAAAGCTTAAGGGGGTGGGGAGGGAGAGCCTGTTTTG
>NW_006328882.1:0-318 GCF_000327345.1 Myotis davidii
CTGGAGGCAGGGGTGGGGGGTGATAGAGAATTAGGTGCACCCTGAAGTGACCCATGAAGAAGCTAGACCGCAAAGAAATGGTGTAGCTAGTGTTGAAGCTGAGGGAAGGGAGGTTCAAAAAGGAAGATCACTGGGGTGAATGCCTAGAGGTGCCATGGGGCTGAGGAGTTACAGGAGGCAGACAGACCAGTTGACAAGCCCCTGCCAAGACACAAGGACAAGGGTGTTGGGGGACCTGTGATGAGAACAGTCAGCTGAGATGGGCACGCAGATTGCATACCCATTCTCATGTTCAGGGGAGTGATCACCTGTGGGAAG
>NW_006328883.1:0-318 GCF_000327345.1 Myotis davidii
AGTAGAATATAAGATATTTGTAACCCCAAAACAATAGTAATAGGATCCAGAATATGTAACAAATATCTAGAAATCAGGAGAAAAAGAGCAAACAAATGTTTAATTAAAGAGATCATGTTTTTGGTCAATACATATATGAAAATGTGTTTAATTTCATTAATAACCAAAGGAATTCAATTTAAAATAAGTTATTTTGCACATCCAACAAGAGTAGCAAGCATTGAATTTCTCATAGCAATTATTTAGAAAGATTTGAAGGAAATTGGAGCTTGCATGCACTTCTAGTAGTGTTATATATTTTCAGAACTATTTTGGAAA
>NW_006328884.1:0-318 GCF_000327345.1 Myotis davidii
CTCCTAACTACTCGCCTGCCTGCCTGCCTGATCGCACTTTACCACCTCTGCCTGCCTGCTGATCACTCCTAACTGCTCCCCTATTGGCCTGATGGCCCCTAACTGCTCCCTGTTGACCTCACTCCCCTAACCACCTCTGACTCGCCCTGTACCTGAGACCCAGGATTCCCTCCTATGGCCGCTGCAGCAGGGGACCATGGGCAGGTGGGCAGGCGGCTCTTCCGGGGCCACAGCAGCAGTGTCGGGACCGCAGGGCAGGCTGCTTGTCCCTCTCCTGGGCCACAGTTGGCTGGTCCCCATTCCTCTCTCATGAGCTCA
>NW_006328885.1:0-318 GCF_000327345.1 Myotis davidii
TCTATCCACTGAGCCAAACTGGTTACGGCTGTACTTGCTTTATTTTTGCCCTTATCACACAACATCATAAATATCTATCCACATTCCCCATTAAACTCTGAGCTTAAGATTTATGATTATGTAATTTTCATGTTTAATTCCTCAGTGTTCATCAATCAATCAATTCATTAATCAATTAATTAATGTTAGGTTAAAAAGAACACTGTACTTTACAGTGTTAGACCAAACAGGTGAGACACTAATGGGGCTTTAGGGAGTTCTTCAGGGTGGATTAGAAGTGATGTCTTGCCCTAGCTAGTTTGGCTTAGTGGATAGAGC
>NW_006328886.1:0-318 GCF_000327345.1 Myotis davidii
CCTGTGTTATTCTTGTCAGTGTAAAGAGGATTTGTACAAGGCAGTCTCTGGTGTAAAACAGTATTGAAAAATTGTTCTAAAGGATTAAAGTCCCTCTAATGATCTGACCCTAGGAGTGAGTCTTCTTGCAGCTGCATTGATGAAACCAGGCATAGGCTGCTCAAAATGACACTCAGCAACTGACATGAAAAAGGGAAAAAATAAAAACAGATGCAATCATAAAATCAGGCTTTTCTTTAATATTTTAATGTAAATATGAAGAAATAGCAGCCTTAAGAGATAAGGATATATACACTGTGTCCAGATTATTATGACCAC
>NW_006328887.1:0-318 GCF_000327345.1 Myotis davidii
CCTCACTCTGACACACCGCAAACAGAAATCTAAGAAAGATTCTGCTTAGCATTTCATCTCTTCTTTCCGTAGAGCTCTGTAATGCGAACATTTGGGCTTTTCTTAGATGAGCATGAATTTATGCAACATGGACTCCTAAAGGAATCTGTTGCATATATTCTCCCTGACCAATTTCCTTTTAACTTTCGGAAGGGTGGCTGTGAGATCAGAACTGGGTAAAGGGTTGTCCTAGAGGTCAACAGTGTGAACATAGGAAGGGGAAAGAACAGTTCTACAAGCACAGAGGAGAAGTCAAGAAGCAGAGTCCCTGGTGACAAG
>NW_006328888.1:0-318 GCF_000327345.1 Myotis davidii
AGGACATGATAGAAAACTATTTGTGTAATATTGTTGGTGAGTGTTATCAACTGCTTCTGGAAAGGAATAGAGAAAATGTTGGGTTCCCTCTCCAGTTTAAGTTATGTAGCTAGACTGGGAGAACAATTAACACAGAGAAAATTATAGTGGTTTTTTTCAGCCCTTTCTGAAGGTATAATCAACTGAATCGTCTCAGATATAAACACTGGGGCTCCTACAGACACAGTGGCTCTAATGTGAGGGCTTTCAGGAGGAGGCATTCCAGACTTCAGTAAGGGAGTCCCCACCTGTAACTTTTAAAAGATATGTTTTTATTGA
>NW_006328889.1:0-318 GCF_000327345.1 Myotis davidii
TTTTACACGTAAGCAAATAAAAGCTTAAAGAGGCTCAGTGACTTGCCCAAGATCACAAGCTAAGTGGTGAAAAGCTCCTAGTCCCTTACTCTTCTGACTGGCAGGGTAGTGGTCTTTCAGTCTCCAATATAGAAATTGTCCAAGATGAATTCCCCATTAGATACAACTAGCGATCCCCAACCCCTTTAACGCATCATCATGAAGTCTTTATAGTTACTTCACTGAATTTTATCAAACTATCAAATCAAATTATTTCTAACAATTTCAAAAGTAGACACATTACCTAGATATCTTAAGAGGAAAGCATTGTAATAATAA
>NW_006328890.1:0-318 GCF_000327345.1 Myotis davidii
TATACATTGTTGGATTTGATTTGCTAATATTTTATCGAGGATTTTTGTATCTATGGTCATGAGAGATAATGGTATGAGGTTTTCTGTAATGTTTTTGTCTGATTTTCATATTCAGGTAACACTGGCCTCACAGAATGAGCTAGGAAACATTCCTTCTATTTTTATCCTCTGAAAGAGATTGTAAAGAATTGGTATCATTTCTCCCTTAAATGTGTGGTATTATTCTCTAGTGAACTCATCTGGCCTGGTGATTTTATGCTTTAGCAAATTATCAATTATTAAGTCAATTTCTTTAATATATATAGGTCTATTGAGATT
>NW_006328891.1:0-318 GCF_000327345.1 Myotis davidii
TGTGGCCAATTGCACAAAATTCTGAAAACCCTCTGACTTGCACTAACCCAACAGTTACCAAAAAGCCTGAATAGTCACACTTCCTTGGCCTCCGTGAGGCAGCTGCCTCTAAGCAACATGGGACAGGGAGCAGAGAGTGGGTGCTTCCTGTGGACATCCCTTCATGAGAGAGGAAGAGAAGCAGAGACTGCCCAGACACACATCCTATTTCTCTTTTATGTTTACCTATCAGGCAATTTATCTCAATTACATGGGGAAGAGTAAAAATATCCACTTTCAGAGAAATGATTTCCTTTAACAATATATAGCATGTAGTTA
>NW_006328892.1:0-318 GCF_000327345.1 Myotis davidii
CATCTGGTTGCTTAGGCTTTTATATATATAGACGTTAAACCTGTTTTTCTTTTGCTTGCCATTTTACTAATTAGGGCCATTAGCACAACACTAGTTAGATATGGGTGGTGAGAGTAGACATTCTTGATTAGTTGTTTCAGACTAACTTCTCTTAGAAAGATGTTTTCATCATTAACTGTAATGTCAAATGTATGCTTTCTAAAGTCATCAAATTATTTTCAAAACAAAAGTTAACACATTTATACATTCACTCCATGAATCAGTCAGTCATTTAACAGACAAGCCAGGTACAAAGACAGAAAAGGCCCTTGTTTCACA
>NW_006328893.1:0-318 GCF_000327345.1 Myotis davidii
AGCATTACAGATGGAAGTAATAGAGGTAATCTAGCTCAAACCTCTTAGACCTATTGATGAATTCATCCTCCTAAGAAGAGGTTGGATGATACATGCAGCTAGACACCGAAGCACAGAGCTAAAGCTTGCACTGGAATCCAGACTTACTGTCTCACATTGCACACTTTTGTCATCATAAGTTAATGCTTCTTAATCAATAAATACTAGTATTTATCAATATCTGGAAACTTGAATTATCTTTAGAAGCTAAAAGGCAAACATTTAGAATATTAAATTGGTGTTTACATAATCTTATTATGTAACATTGAGATGTTGGTT
>NW_006328894.1:0-318 GCF_000327345.1 Myotis davidii
ATGGCGGGATGGGGGAGGTGGGACCTTGGAGGGAAACTCCCTTAATGTTACATCATCAATAAAGCTCTTTCCACAAAACCTCGTTCTCTTGTGGGGGCCTCAGTAAATTCTTGTTCCTTTGGCACCCCAAGAATCCCACTTCCAACAACAACAGGTGAGGACACAGAGGACACCCCACTGATAATGATTTAAACTTAATTACCTCCTTAAAGGCTCTATCTCCAACTACAGTCTGTTACCATTGGCAGTTAGGGTTAACAGATGAATTTGAGGGGAACACAATTCAGTACACAATAGGTACCTCTCAAAATATGTCCC
>NW_006328895.1:0-318 GCF_000327345.1 Myotis davidii
TTGACTAATGAGTTTGCCGACCACTGCTCTATGCAAATGAAAGATACAGAGATTGGATTTGCTCCTTACAGGATGGAGACTTTAGATGATCTCGTTGCCATGGTGAAAAGGAAGTAATGTTCAGGATATGATCTCATACCTGGTTCAAAAGTTCATGGGTGGGATGAGCATAAGGCAACCTCTGCATGACCTCCTGGTTCCATTTTAGTTCCCATGATAAGTGACTCAATCGTGACAGTTTCCATTCACAGTTCCAATGATGTTGAGAATGGTGAATCCTTTCAGAAGGTTTTCAATTCACTTTGCCCAGATCCATCA
>NW_006328896.1:0-318 GCF_000327345.1 Myotis davidii
TGCATATATGCATAACCCGTGGCCACAGACAATGGTGTTTGTGAGGACCTGGGGTCGGCGGGAGGGAGCAGGCGATGGGAGCTGACAGGAAGAGGTTAATGGGGGGAAAACAGGAACCTATGTAAGACTTTCAACAATATAGTTTTTACATAGCAAAGGAAACCATCAACAACAACAAATGACAATCTCCAAAATGAGAATAGATATTAGCCAATAATACGTTTGATAAGGAGTTAATATCCAAAATTTATTTATAAAACTCAACACCAAAACACACAAATCAATTTTTAAAAATAGGCTATGCCCTGACTGGTGTTG
>NW_006328897.1:0-318 GCF_000327345.1 Myotis davidii
TTCTCCAGTCACTCATGTCCCGGGACGGTTACTGTCTGTTCCAGCCAGCAGAGGGAGGTCCTGGGAAAGCACTTTCTCCCCGTAAGGACACTTCCTACGAGTTGCACATAGAGCCCCTTCCCCCTTCGATAGCGTGCAGGTGATGAGCTGACACAAAAGCCTACCAAAAACCCTACATATTTTACATGGATGCACACGTACCTCAGGACAGACAAGCACGTGTGTTCCCGCGGGGAGGGTATAGGAGCAGAAACTGGGGATGAAAAGTTTGTAAAGAGTGAGACCAGAGAGGGGCCTGAACTTGCCTCACCTGGGAGG
>NW_006328898.1:0-318 GCF_000327345.1 Myotis davidii
TGCAACAAATATTAACTTCAAGGACATTATGCAAAGTAATTCATAGAAACATAAAGTAGAATGGTAGTTGGGAAGGTGGGTGCAATGGTGAATTATGATTTAATGAACACAATTTCAATTATGTTCCATTATACACCACTTCGAAGTAATAAACTTCCACAACAGTATATAAGAGAAACAAAAATAATCAATTTTGCAACTAGTATTACAAAAAGAACCTAAAATGTAGTGAATTGTTTAAATGTATAGTAAATTGCTTACTATAAATTATCTATATTATATTATCTACATAATATCCTATCTAATAAAAGAGAAACA
>NW_006328899.1:0-318 GCF_000327345.1 Myotis davidii
GCAGGGGTTAGGATCCCATAGGCCTTAACCAATTATGCTGGCAATCAAAATATTGCATTCATTTTCAGTGCATTGGAAAACATTTGGGATATTTTAACATGGCATGTTGATAAAAGGTTAACCCGGCTACAGAGTTGAAATAAGTTAGTGGGTAAAAAAGGGTTTGGTTAAAGGGAGATCGGATAGAATCTATCACTCTAGTCCCTGAGGAGATGGCAATGGCATACAGAGAAATGGTTTGAAGTGGAGGGTGATGCTCTGTTGAGGTTCCCTTAGCTATTTTAATATGCCCACAGAAAGGCACGTGCACACACACGC
>NW_006328900.1:0-318 GCF_000327345.1 Myotis davidii
GTGCCCGTCAGTTTCAGAACTCTCTTGTCGACAGCAGTATGATTGAGATCAAGCGTGCGATTGAGAGTTATGATTTTTTGCGGACTTATTACGACATTGGCGACCGGTATGTTCGCTCCAAAGACGGCAACATTGAGTTTCAGTTTATTGGGTTAGACCGCAACATTAGCAGTGTTAAGTCTATGGGTCGGATTTTGCTCTGCTGGGTTGACGAAGCCGAGCCCGTCACTGAATCGGCCTGGGATATTTTGATGCCAACTCTTCGCGAAGAGGGTGAAAATTGGCACACAGAACTGTGGGTGACATGGAACCCACTGA
>NW_006328901.1:0-318 GCF_000327345.1 Myotis davidii
TGTTATTAATAACTGTCATGCTTATTAACAAATTTAATCCGGCCTGCTGCAGAAATGAGTTGCAGCAATGTGACACAGTTTCCCGACACACTTCACTGATGGACATCTTAATCTGGCCCTGATTTTCCACACTGGCACTCTCGTTATCCAGGGCACATAAAGCCTGCTTAACAGTGGGGTCGGGAGTGGGGATCGTGTTTCCAACAATGGAGAGGCTGGCCAAATGACTACTGATATTGTGGCTAAATGAAAAACCAGCATCCTCGGGCTGAGCAAACATTTTTCCCTGAATGAAAGGACCCTTGGAGAGGCCAAGAG
>NW_006328902.1:0-318 GCF_000327345.1 Myotis davidii
CAGGCAGAAAATCAGTAAGGACATAGTTGAACTAAACAGCACCATTAATCATCTGAATATAATCGACATTTATAGACTACTTCATCCAACAAAGTAGAATGCACATTCTCTCAGGCTTACACAGAACATTCACCAAGATGGACCACATTCTGGGTTATAAATCACACCTGAATGAATCTAAAAGTATAGAAATCATACAAAGTATGCTCTCAGAGGACAACAGAATTAAACTACAAGAAATAATAGAAAGATGACTGGAGAACCATGGTGTTTAAACAACACACTTCGAAATACTACATGGGCCAGAGTAAAAAAAAA
>NW_006328903.1:0-318 GCF_000327345.1 Myotis davidii
AAACTATTTTTTTTCTAGAAAAATTGCTGAAATTGATACAAAACTATCAAACCACTGATTTCAAATAAATTATCTTAATATCAAATCCACCTTAAATTCAAAGAAAAGCAAACTGCCTTTTTCATAAAATTCAGAAATTACGCAACTGGTCTAGCAATTCCACTTTCATTTATGTGCAACAAGGGACATGTATAAAAAGTCAAAGTTTGTACTCGCCAAAAAACTAGCACTGACCCAAATGTCCATCAAGAGAAGAATAGAAAATTAAATTGTGGGATAGTGGAATGTTACACAGAAGTGAAAGCGAATGAAACACAT
>NW_006328904.1:0-318 GCF_000327345.1 Myotis davidii
CCAAACTGGCTAGGGCCATTTTTTTTTATGATACATTTTTTTTATAGTAAATAAGAGGAGGAGAAATCACTGTGGCCAAGGATAAACAGATAAAAATTTTAAAAGGATATAAATGTGGCCTTAACCTGAGTCCTGAGCCCTTCACAATGCAAATGAAAAGAGAAGTGATGTGACAATATGGTGAAGTGCTACACTTCCTTTCTAGGTTCTTTGCAATCAGGTGTGGCCTTAGGCTTGAGCTGTGGCCAATGCAATGTAAGGAGACTTAGTGTGCAGTCTCCTTAGGTGTGTATTCTCAAGTGTGTGTTTGTATTCTTT
>NW_006328905.1:0-318 GCF_000327345.1 Myotis davidii
GGAATAGGAATTGAGAATAGGAAAGGATTTGGATTGATATTGGAAAGGGATTGCATTCTCCCCTGAATCACCCAGAAAAATCCAAGCCTGGCAGTCATTTAGATCAAAGCTCTTTAACAACCCATTTTCAGTATTTGAAGATCTATAAGATAGAAAGCTGTTTGTTTTAAGTCACTAGTGTGGTAATTTGTTACAACAGCAATGAAAAGCTGATACAGACATTTATCCAGTAAAATATTATTGCAGAGAACTAAATTTAAGCAATGCAAGTCATTCAGATAGCTTCCCTTGGCAAAGGCATTTTGTGTTGAAATTCCA
>NW_006328906.1:0-318 GCF_000327345.1 Myotis davidii
GCATTGAACCTGGGAACATTCAGTCAGTGGGCAGACCTCTATCTACTGAGCCAAACTGGCTAAGGCTAACTACTTGCTTTCATAGGGAAAGTATGCCCCATAATATGTTTAAAAGCATCATATTAGATATATGAGATTATAAACTTATGTTTATGTTGTTACTGTTGTTGATACCCATAAGGCTTTACACAATAAAATGCTTGGTGCTCAATAAAATGAACTAGATTAAAGAATGGTATAACACAATTTAAAATAAACTTGAAAAAAACAAAACATATTCATGACAAAGCATTAAGAAACCTGTATAATAGAGGTAAT
>NW_006328907.1:0-318 GCF_000327345.1 Myotis davidii
ATACTATTGCACCATCTACTGGAAAACAAAGGAAAGACCTCTACTTATCAACCTGCTGAATTGTTAAACATAAAACTGTACATAAAAAAAAGGAGAGTTCAGCACATTAAATGCACGGGCTGAGAAACAATCTATCAAGTACTGTGAATAATCAAGCTAACAGGGAACTTAAGAGAGAATGAAGTCTCCAGAAACCAAACTCAAAGACATGACAGATTTAGATGTAAATGATAAAAGAGTTCAAGATTGTAGTTTTGAAAAAACTCAATAAGATGCAAGACAGAGAAATCCCCCCCAGTATTACCTACAACAATCAAG
>NW_006328908.1:0-318 GCF_000327345.1 Myotis davidii
ACAATAGGAGGGTATCAGGACTCCTCTTGGGAGGCTTTTTCCTCACTTCTGTAATAAAGCACCTCCCAGATAACAGATACAGTGCTCTCCTTATGTTAATTTTACTTTCTTTGAACTTTCGTTATTTACAATTGTGGCTGATACCCACAAAACAACAACAAAAAAATAAAAACACTTTAACCTAAAAGAATGTCATAGATTATTCTAAATCAATTTTAATTTCAACTTAGGAAGACAGTGTTATGTGCTCGAATTTTAAGTGCTTTATTAGACTGTAACACTGTATGTATTGTATAATTGAAATTTGCTAAGAGAATA
>NW_006328909.1:0-318 GCF_000327345.1 Myotis davidii
CCAAATGGCCCTTGGCAGAAGAATGGTTCCCCATCCCTGCTTTACACAGATGGGTGGTCTACTGGATGGGTAGTAGTTTATGAGACCGGCTCTGGATCCACACTAAGGTGGGATCAGAGAACAATGAATAACCAGACATCCACTCAAACAAATATGTAGTGTGCAATGTCTAATATAGGCTCCAGAAAAGCTCACAGACTAATGGAGAGGACAGATACATCAGAAACTAATCATAATGACTGTAGGTGGTGCGAACAGAGAATTTCAAGATGCTACAGGAACACAGGGGTGAGGTGATGAGTCCTTTGGGGGCAGTTT
>NW_006328910.1:0-318 GCF_000327345.1 Myotis davidii
TGAGTCTACCTGCCCCTCTCTGGGACCCCTTACAGAGCTGCCAGGACTACTTCCTAAAATACACACCCAGTTCTGTCGACTCCTGCTCCCCACTGCAGACCAAAGCCTACCTGTCAGTATCATGCCAGAGCACCGCCGGACAAGCATGTCTAAGGGTCACCTGAGTCTACAGGGCAAAGGTCTCACACATTTCGGTCTCAGGAGCCTCTGCACTTTAAAAAATGAGGAGGACTCCTTTGTAACCTTCCTGCCTTGCCCTTCCCTGCCCCCATTGTCCCTAGCGGCCACTATAGATTAGTTTGCATTTTCTAGAATTTT
>NW_006328911.1:0-318 GCF_000327345.1 Myotis davidii
TTTTTTTTTTTTTTCAAGAGAAGTGAAACATGAGGAAAGATCCTCAGCTGGACAAGTCACTTAAGACTGGGGGCTTCAGTGACTCCAACTGTAAGATGACAAAACTGGTGAGATGATGTCAGGGGTTCCTCCAAGTTTTAGCAACCCAGCATGCTACCTCCTTTGATCTCTTCTTGACACCCTGCTTTAAAGCAAATGTATATGTTACACATGTCAGCAAAGATACTTTGCCTGTATATTTATTTGAAAGTTCCAAGAAACCAAATCTTGGTCTGCTGGTCCACGATTTACTTCTCTCTCTCTCTCTCTCTCTCTCTC
>NW_006328912.1:0-318 GCF_000327345.1 Myotis davidii
CTGTTGTTCGCTAGATTCCTGGAAGCCTAACTTCAGAATCATAGGACTCTTCTCTCCTTGAACATTTCTTAAGAATAGGGACTGTTTCTATTCTTTTCCAAAGAGTCCCTGCCAAATTCCCATTACAGAGTTATTCCACTTGTCATGGAGTCGTTCTAAATACTCATTAACTCACTCTAACCATCAGCCTTAGGACCTTGTACCTTGAGGGCACTCTGCAACATCTTATTACCACGTGAGCTGACTCATTCATCAATGTGGGATCTCTAATTTTCCATTTGGAGAATGAATAAATCTTGTGATTTACTTTTTTTTTTT
>NW_006328913.1:0-318 GCF_000327345.1 Myotis davidii
ATTAGACATCCAAGTGGAGATGTTGAGTAGGCAATTGACATCCACTTCTGGTGGTGGGGGAGAGGTCTGGGCTGGTGATGTAAATTTAGGAGCAGTTGGTATATAGATAGAATTTTAAGCCATGAGAATAACTGCAATCACTAAAGGAATGAAGATATATAAAAAAGAGAAGATGGACAAGGACTGAGTCCTGGGACACTCAATGTTAAGAGGTTGATGAAACAAGGAGAAATGAGCAAAGAAAACTGGAAAGTAGGAAGAAAACCAAGAGAGAATGATATCTTAGAAGACAAGTCAATAAAATATTTCCAGAAGGAG
>NW_006328914.1:0-318 GCF_000327345.1 Myotis davidii
ATGGAGAAAAATATTCTATCTAATAAATGGTGCTAGAGCCAAAGTTGGACTCCCTACCTCATACTATAAACAAAAATTAGCTTATAATGAATCAATGACCTAAATATAAAAACTAAAACTAGTTTTACAATGTTGAATGGGAGTTATTGCCCTGTTGCTAATCTTAGGGATAAAGCATTCAGTCTTCCACCATTAAGTATGACATTAACTCTAGATATTTTAGTAGATGCCTTTTCTCAGGTTGAAGAAGTTGTTATAAATATAAATCAGTGTAGCCACTATGGTAAACATTATGGAGGTTCCTCAAAAAATTAAAAA
>NW_006328915.1:0-318 GCF_000327345.1 Myotis davidii
TTATTTCACAGCAGAGTTAAAGCTAACATCCTGAGAAAGGTGCACAGGCCACTTAAAATTCTGTACTGGTTCATTTCACTCCTGCATCAAAACTTTTCCGTTTGCTTTTTCGTCTGTTTGGGACACACTTCCTCCATATCCTGTATGGCTCACGCTCCCTCACACTTTTCAGGGTTTTGTGCACATATCTTCAGAGAAGGCTTTGGCTACCCTTTTAAAAATTGCAGCCCCTCTCTGCCTGATGGCTCAGTTGGTTAACTGTCGTCCCCTGCCCCAAAAGGTTGGGGGTTCGATTCCCAGCCAGGGCACATACCTAGG
>NW_006328916.1:0-318 GCF_000327345.1 Myotis davidii
CACCTTTCTTTATCCTCCTCTCTACAGCTTTCTCCAGCAGCTCCAGCTCTACTTTTGTTTTCATTTCATTTCTGAGAGTTGGTAACCTTGGATGACTACCACCTCGAAATCTCTTTTGGTTTTGTGGGGGCCTCCACAACTTCCTGTCCTTTTTACCCCTCTCCATTTTCATGTTTTTCTTTTCCTGAGAGGCGGCGCCTTGGGCACGGGGCGTCAGCCTTAGCTCACGGGCCAATTTCCCACATCCCAAACCGCATCTGGTTGTGGGCCACCCGCAAAGTTTCCCGGAAATTTTTGAGACGCTTCGGAGAGTGGTTC
>NW_006328917.1:0-318 GCF_000327345.1 Myotis davidii
GTTTACCTATGCCGCCATCTTGGTTTTTCCTTGGTGACCTCTTTATCATGGGCCCTCTGCTGAGGCCAGGGGGTTCCATAACCCCAAGTGTCGCCATTCCCATAGAATCCACTGCTGCTGCAAAGCAATCCTAGAAGTAAGCTATTGGCGATACTGAAGTTTTGAAAACTTGTGGTGGGTTCATGGATAGTATGATTTTATATTATTAACATATTTAAAAATAAAGAGGGGCATGCAGGGACCAAAGCTGAACATATATCATAATCCAAGGGTTCTAATTAAGCCATGATAGTAACTGAGGTCCAATTTAAAAACAAA
>NW_006328918.1:0-318 GCF_000327345.1 Myotis davidii
AAAATGTAGGAAGGACATAATTTCAGGTTACAATTAGGAATGGTTTATAATTTTACAACACATATACAACATGATATTCAAATTTACTCATTCTATTTCAGATTCTTGAAAGTTAACTCACAGGTGAAATCTACCCATGGTATCCACACAGCATTTACTGCCTTCTATGGGTATTTTTCCTTAATCTAATTTATCTATCTTATTCTGCTTCGTACTACCCACAACACCTTATTGAATGGTTCACTCATAGTATGCAGCCAATATGTGTGTGTGGGATGAATGAATAGAATAGTAGTGTACACACACACACACACACAC
>NW_006328919.1:0-318 GCF_000327345.1 Myotis davidii
TCTAGCCCCCACCACAAATAAATTCGTAGGGAAGGGGATTCAAGTCTTCCACTGTGACTGTAGACTGGAAAGTCCTCCTTTTTAAAAATGTATCCTTTTTATGTAACTTGAGGCTATATTATTAGACACATCAATGTTTGGGATTATTACATCTCCTGGACAGATGGAATGTTCTAATAATATGAACTATTCCTCTTAAATTTCCCACTTTAAATTCTCTCCTTCATTTACATGGACTATTGTGATTGATGCCTGTAATTATGCCTAGTATCTGATTTTATGTTTCCCTTCATCATGTCTTTTTGTCTCTAATCCCCC
>NW_006328920.1:0-318 GCF_000327345.1 Myotis davidii
CTGCTAAGTAAAAGGATGTACTAAAGGAGGTAACAATCATCTTTGCAACTATGCATGGGTCCCAGGAGTGAAAAGCCTGTGGAACATTAAAATCAATACATTCAAAACATAACAACAGAAGAGATAGTATATAATAATGAAATGGTTGGAATCATAGATTTATCCATGATAATCTACATCAGTATTTTCTATGTTAAGTGAGTCAATACATGCTCTCCCATATCCTACTTTTGGTTGTTGTTGTTTGCTTTAAAGCCAATTTAGGTGGAATTCTACCCTTTAACCCAATAAATCCTCCCTGTCCACTATTATAAAGTA
>NW_006328921.1:0-318 GCF_000327345.1 Myotis davidii
TAAAAAAAACAACAACAACAACAAAAACAATAAGCAAGTAACAAATTAAAAATCACTTTTTTGGTCCAATCCACAAGACCCCAATGTGGTCTGGAAGCTGGCAGTGCACAACCTTGGACTACTAGTATACTATTTAACTTACAAAATTCACCTTTGGTTCATGCATGTGATATATATGTATAATAATGTTTTTCACTATTCTTCAGCTAATGTATTCTAAATTCCAGCTTCCTTTGGCATTTGAATCGGAGTATAAAAATATCTTCCTTGATGAACTAAAACTTAGCCCTTTAGCTAAGTTTCACCGTCACAGGGGTG
>NW_006328922.1:0-318 GCF_000327345.1 Myotis davidii
CAATGTCACCTCAATAAATTCAATTTTAAAAAGCCACACATGCCATAAATGGGGATTTACTCTTTGTGGTAAAGTTGAGTAAAACTGGAGATTTCCCAAGCTTAGATCAAGCACAGAAGAGTATAGGTGATAGAAAAATAGCTGAAATTGTTCAGACATCAATTAATGTCACTGGAGGAAAAGGAACTTTAAAAATAAAAGTGATTCAAATTAGGAATGACCAAAGGTAAAGAGTTAATCTCACAGAAGGAATTACACAAATAAAATTCAACTTGAGTCCTAGTGGGTTTGGCTCAGTGGATGGAGAGTCGGCCTGCA
>NW_006328923.1:0-318 GCF_000327345.1 Myotis davidii
TTACTATCTTTGAATAGAAAATTAAATGTGAAATTTAATTTCCATTGACCTTACAGCTGGTGTTTGGCTCACAAGGGGGAAAAGTCTATCATTTTCTAAATGAGCTTTCAGTTCATGGCAAACCCATTTCAATATTGATGTTTTCCATTCTCCTTTGTACATTGCCAACTTTAGAATGCAACAGACCTAATATTTGTGTCCTCGGTAGCTGGGTTGTTGTATAACTAATTTAATATTTTGACAGCACTTTATTTCAATGATAAAATATAGTTGCTGTTTACTAGAATCTTTGAGGCAAGATAAAGTCTTACAGATAAA
>NW_006328924.1:0-318 GCF_000327345.1 Myotis davidii
AAAAATCTACAAATATAGTTTAAAATATTGATCTTGATAAATGAGGATATAAATGACTTCAAAAGGGAAATGTTTGCACATCAAATTCATTCAACACTATAGAGAAATATTATAAAAATAGTTAGTTCTCAGAAATTCATTCCACCCAATTTGCTAGGAAAGTGAAGCTTCTTATATTGGCTGATAGGGAGTATTTTGCGGTTTTACAATATTTCAGACCAACTCTATTAACTACACAATTGACATTTTACAAAATGGCCCTTTTCTCTTATTCATTTCTAAATATCAGTGCCTACAAGAGTTATACTTAACGTATTT
>NW_006328925.1:0-318 GCF_000327345.1 Myotis davidii
GTTTCAATTATAAGATTTTTGTTGGCAAATAAAAACCCCACATTTCTTTTGTAAGCAAGGGTAAAAAGAATGATTGTAGATTTTGAGTATGAGAAATCTTTAAAAAACAGCTAGAAGTTTTAAAGAGTTCATTACGTGGGAAGTAATTTTAAACAATTCTTAACATGTCATCTGTAACATTGCTATCTCCTTTACACTGAGTCACAAAGAGTTAAAGAAGTTGTCTTAAGTCATAGGGCTGAACCCTGAGAGTGGAGATTTTAACCTGAGCTGCCCAACTCTTAATGCCTTCACTCATTATGTACCACAATACTGCCC
>NW_006328926.1:0-318 GCF_000327345.1 Myotis davidii
AAAAAAAATAAAATAGAGGTCCAATGCTTTGTTTTCAATTACACGGCAACTGGATTAACTGGGATGTGAACTCTGACATCTAAGGTTTGCTTAAATGAAATGTAAAATTAGTGTGCTCATAGGTATGGCAATGGTGGTACTTCTCTTTCTACTAATTTTAAAAGTTTGATTGATGGTCTTGGCTATATTGACAGCTTTAATACATCCTCTTTTAACCTGGCAAGTTAATAAAGTATTCCTTTTTATTTACTTTTCACTTAGAATTGACATATAACATTGTACTAATTTCAGGTGTACAACCTAGTGATTAGACATTTA
>NW_006328927.1:0-318 GCF_000327345.1 Myotis davidii
AGCAAGGGTATAAAGGAAATGTGTTTGTATATTTGCGTATTTTCAGATTATGGGGACAGAGTCAAAGGAGGGGGCAGGCATGTGAGAAGGGAGGAGTGTAGAATTCTTCAATTGGGGCACCAGAGAAGCCATTCCATAGTGAACCAGACACTTAGAATTAGGACAACGTGAAGACTGAGGGGAAATTTTTTCAATAACACTTTCTCATAAAGGCAATGAAGAAAAGAAGTTGATGTTTATTTTGTGTTGGGATTGCGGGGGGAGGGGAGAGTGGATGGTGGCGGTAGCAGTGATGAGGAACAGGGTGTTGTGTTAGTG
>NW_006328928.1:0-318 GCF_000327345.1 Myotis davidii
TCTATCTCTCTCTCCCTCTTCCTTCATTTCTGATATCAATATAAATAAATAAATAAATCTGGACAAAAAATATGAAATAACACTTTTCAGTCCTGAAAAACAGGCAGCACAGGATTGTGATCTCCAAAATAAAAATGAGTTCTATAACTGTCCCAGCATACTCTCCAGAGAGTTACCAGGCCATAGGACAAAAAGGAAAAACTCAAGAGTATAGTAGAGCCAAGTTCAGAGAGTCAGAGTTCAAGGAAGTCACAAAGGTTAAATGTGAGGATCCAAAAACTGGATAGAGGATGGATCTGACAGAGAGCAAGAGCTATA
>NW_006328929.1:0-318 GCF_000327345.1 Myotis davidii
GTCTGCCCCCAGGTGGTCAGTGCGTGTCATAGCAGCCGGTTGAAAGGTCAAAGGGTCGAATGGTCCAACGGCCGCTTATGCTTTTCTATATAGAGACTCTAGAGACAAATGAAATGATCAGCTTAACCATGAGCCGCTCTATTTGGTCAAATATTGGATTAACTCACCCCTAATGCCATGGCAAGGCCAGCCCCAATGATTTCTCCGGTCTGATAAGGACCACAGGACGGACGTTCCCCATCCCTGCCATAAGCCATCATTTTTGCTAAGTTTTATCGAAACAACCTGTGACCTCCTGGCTCATAGGTCGACGCTCAA
>NW_006328930.1:0-318 GCF_000327345.1 Myotis davidii
ACCAAAATAATACAGAAATATGTGTCTTTTTTCCAACCAAAAATAAATGTACATTTAAAATCCTGTCAATCCTTTGAGATCTAAGAGTGCTTAGACAACAAAACATATCTGATTTCAATGTTTCCATTAGGAGACCAGAAATCTTCTGAGTCCAAAGTGAATTTTTTGAGTCTGAAGTGAATTTTTATAACCTACCTATGGTGGTTAATTTTATGTGTCAATTTAACGGGGCTAAGGGATACCCAAATAGCTTGTAAACCATTATTTCTGGGTATACCTTTAGGGTATTTCTGGAAGAGATTAGCATTTGATTCAGTA
>NW_006328931.1:0-318 GCF_000327345.1 Myotis davidii
TGGTCGATTTGCATATTGGCCTTTTATTATATATGACTACTTTTTTATATATTCTAAATATCTGTATGACTGGAATTTTCCAAAGACATGCAAGCATTTTCCAATATAAATAAATTGGATATAAGGCAACTCTACGAATATGTAATTTTCCTGAAGGAGAAGGAGATGACAAGTTCTGTTGGCACTAGGGTCTATGTTGGTGGCCATTGGGTCCCAAGATTGTCTGAATTTTCTGTCCTTCCTGAGATTTGAGTGGTTAGTAAGCTCTGCCATTGGCTCGGTTAGCTGTTACAGAATTTACCAGGCAACCGGAAAACA
>NW_006328932.1:0-318 GCF_000327345.1 Myotis davidii
TTGGCATTTTAATTATGATGCGTCTTGGTGTGGACCTTTTTGGGATCATCTTGTTTGGGAATCTGCACTTTTATGTCTATTTATTTCACTAGGTTAGAGGAGTTTTCTGTCATTTTTTTATATAAGTTTTCAATTCATTGCTTTCTCTCATCTCCTTCTGGAATCCCCATGATGCAAATGTTTGTGTTCTTGAAGTTGTCCTAGAGACTCCTTAACCTATTATAATTATTTTGGATTTTGTTTTTAATTTTTGCTCTTCTGATTGGGTGTTTTCTATTTCTTTACCTTCCAAATCTCTGATTTGATCCTCTGCTTCAT
>NW_006328933.1:0-318 GCF_000327345.1 Myotis davidii
AGGTCTGTGCACACTGGGCTCAGTGAGTTGCTATGTTGCTGGGATTGAGCTACTTCACCAGAAGCTAAAGCTGCCTGAGAATGTGTCCGGTGAATTTGGATGGTCCTTCTGCCTGGCTTGCGTCTCAGCTCCCTTACAGTTCATGGCTTCTGCTCTCTTCATCTGGGCAGCTCACACCAACCAGAAAGAGTACACCTTAATGAAGGCATATCGTGTGGCATGAGTGGGAAGCTAGATGCTATACTATTGCCATTTTTATTATTTTTAAAGAGTAATATTTTCCCTCCCCCAATTTTTTTGAATTTAACTATTTTTTTT
>NW_006328934.1:0-316 GCF_000327345.1 Myotis davidii
CCCTGCATGTCCCCTGGGCACGTTGAGCTGGCTGCTCTGAGCCTTTCCCATGTCCTGGCCTAGCCTGGCCTCCTTATATAGCTGTTCTCAGGCTGGGCCTGTGTTCTCTGCCCTGAGGGAGTGGACCGTTTTATTGCTGTTTGTTTTAACAGCTTTTCCACTTTAGTCCTGGCTGGTATTGCTCACTTGGTTGGAGAGTTGTCAAAAGGTGGTGGGTTCGATCCCCGGTCTGGGTGCCTGCATTAGGCAAACAGTACATGTTTCTCGCATTGATGTCTCTTTCTCTCTTCCTTACTCTCTCTCCCCCTCCCACACC
>NW_006328935.1:0-318 GCF_000327345.1 Myotis davidii
GCCCCCCGGCTCTACCATGGTATCTACAGTTAAGCAAAGCCAAATAGAAAACCGGAGCGAACTGGCATGGGAGGAGCGGGGGAGGGAGAGGAAGAGGAGGAGGGTAGGGAGCCCAGAGCCACAGTGGCAGAGAGCAGGCCTTCAGCAAGTCCTAGAGGCACCTTCCCTCCCAGGACCTTCCTAGTCCTCTGATCTCGGGCCAGTGCCTTTCCAGGCTCATATCTGACCCTTACCCGTCCTGGGCCCTGCCTTCCTCTTCCCCAGCAATAATTTTGGGGGTACCCTCAACATAGGCCCTGTCCTGGCCCTGGGACCCAA
>NW_006328936.1:0-318 GCF_000327345.1 Myotis davidii
TTTTTTTTTAATAACTTCATTCTGCTGCTGTACATTAGAAAGTAAAATGAAGAGAGTCTTTACTATGCAAATTGTCCACAAAGTTGGAAAACATAGGATACATGTATGTTTGAACAGCATATTATATGTCTACCTTGGTCACCCTATCCACCCCTAGTCACTAGCTATAAACAACCCATGAGAAATGTAGTCTCGGTGTGACTGAGGAGGAAAGATTTTCAGAACACATCACTTGGGACCATAGACAATTATGTTCTTTGCAGTAGATTTAAAAGGCACATTTCTATGGTCACCACACCTCTTGTAATTTCTTCTTAA
>NW_006328937.1:0-318 GCF_000327345.1 Myotis davidii
ACCACCTGGGCCCCTGACAGATGTCTCCCCATCGGGACTGTCACTGCAGGAGAAAACGGCTAACGTTGCAAGTTGCAAAAGCAGCGTGTCATTTGCAGATGTTTCTTCTTTAGCTTTGTTCCCAGCAAACCTATCCTGCAGTATCTCCAGTCTGACTTCCTTCTTTCACCAACAGACAACCTCCTACTAATGGCTGACTGGAACCAAGAAAATCTGCTACTTGCCTCAACCTTGGGCCTCCTACTCGATTTTTCATTTCCTCTCCAGCTCTGGCCTACGGTTATTTTCTCCTGTCTGGGTTTTTGCTGTTGTTGTTCT
>NW_006328938.1:0-318 GCF_000327345.1 Myotis davidii
AGACATGACTACATATTCCATCCTATAATCTCATAAATCAAAGCTTTTAGTTGTCTGGATTCATATGTGACCGTATTCTTTCCAATATGCATTCTTTCTTCTTCCAGAGGTTGTTCAATAACAGCAGGCACGTTCCTGCCATAAACTTCACAGTGTTCTAGAAACTGCACGCATTCCTGAATAACATTGTCACGAAGCATGATCGTATGTTTTGACATGTTTTCTAATAAGGACAAGAAGCATCTTTTGGCATAGTACCAGGTATCAGTTCCCAGTTTTTTATTGTAAGGTTCCAAGCTTTTGATAACTCGAGAAATC
>NW_006328939.1:0-318 GCF_000327345.1 Myotis davidii
ATGCTGGCATTCAGAGTCATGAAAGGCTAATGTCATTTTGCAAAGTCACAACGTAATCCCTTTGTAAAGTTCATCCTTCCAGAGGTTTCTGACTAAATCTGAATATGAAAACACCTTCCAGCTTATCAACAAAGAAGTCTGTCTTCCTGCCAATGTTTGTCATTTAAAATATTATTTCATCAATACTGAAAGTCAGTTTCCCTAATGCCCGTAGACCAAACATAACTACCAAGTGTTTTTACACTAATTCTATGATGGAAATGAAATAATTCTAAGCAGTTATTTTGAGTGCTTTAATTTTATGGTGTGTGTGTGTGT
>NW_006328940.1:0-318 GCF_000327345.1 Myotis davidii
AAATATCCTCTGGTGAGGATTAACAAAAAAAAGGGCGGGGGGAGAATAGTGAGTGGGTTATATTTTTCCACTGATACAATTCTCCACTGTCAATTTTTCTTCCATTTCCATGGAAGTAAGGGGGTTGTAGACAAAATTTTTCAAGTAGGGAGAAATATATAAATGCTTTAATATTACTTATCAAGGTACAATTTACCAAATTGTTCTAAGAAAACAAACAAGTTTTTTTTAAATGAGCAATATTTTGAACAAAGTCATAAGAATAATTATCTTCCATTTATTTAGGCCCATAATTAATTTTTGTTCATCCTGATTATT
>NW_006328941.1:0-318 GCF_000327345.1 Myotis davidii
ATATACTGGTTAATTAAAGTTTATTAGAGCACATAACATTTTTAAATGCACTTATTTTTAGGTGTTTTATCCCCTCTTAGTCCTACGCACTGGCCTTTGTAAATAGACACTTGCTTTTTACCAATATGTAATTTTTTGGACAATATAAAGCTAAACTAAATCATTTTTATATGGGGAATATGATTGACTTTACATTAAAATTTTGATACTGAAATATGGAAGTATAGAAAACACAGAATACAGAATATTCTGTCAAATACAGAGTATACACACTTAAAATACAGTATATAGTGTTTTAGTATAATAGTGGCAGGTTTT
>NW_006328942.1:0-318 GCF_000327345.1 Myotis davidii
TTTTTCATGGGAGCTTATGAGGAAAGCAGCAAGAGGGCTTATGGATGCATGAGGAGTAAAAAAGACCAGTTGTATGGAAAGAGGTGAGAGGTGAAGGTCAGCCAGGGAGATGTTTCCCCTGGGAGGAATGGCCAGGAGACTTCCAGGAATAGGAGACGCTCAGATGCACGAATAGGCAGTTTCCAGTCATCTGCTGCACTTCTCTAAGTTCTGTTCTTTACTTTTGACTCTTTAGGAAACTTCCTAGGAGGAAAGTATTCAAAAATAGGTTTAAAATAGGTTTATGGTATGTTGTGTGAGGGAAGAACAGAAGTTTCC
>NW_006328943.1:0-318 GCF_000327345.1 Myotis davidii
CCAGTCAGGGCACATACCCAGGTTGAAGTAATTAAGTTAAAATTAGGTCTTTAGGATGGACCCTAATCCAGTCAACTGATATGCCTATAAGAAGAGGATATTTGGAAACAGTTCCTGAGGGAGGCCATGTGATGGCACAGTGAGAAAACAGCCATTTACAGGCCAAGGAGAGAAGCCTCCAAAGGTACAATTCTGCTGACAATTTGATCTTGAACTTCTAGCTTCTGGAACTGTGAGAAAATGAATTTCTATTGTTTAAGTCACCCAATCTGTAGTTCTTTGTTATGGGAGCCCTAACAAAGTGATAGAGGGTCTGTG
>NW_006328944.1:0-318 GCF_000327345.1 Myotis davidii
CATTGAGGAGCTAGGTCTTTGAGCTAAAGTAGCTCACCTATGACTCCAGGCGTGGGCCACTTCCTTAACTAATAAACCCTTACTTTCTTTGCTGCAAGTTCCTGTTCCTGTCTTACTGGGCTGTGATGTGTGCAGACAAATGGACCCCTTTAGTCTAGTAACAAAGGGCACCCTTAAGGTCTTATCAGCCCAATTCCTGCGATTGAGACAATGATTTTTTTATACTTTCTTGACATTAGTAATTTGTTTTTGTGCTTCCACTTCTTTTGGTGATTTATAACTTTCTACAATCTTGTCCTTTACATCTAGATTTAAATA
>NW_006328945.1:0-318 GCF_000327345.1 Myotis davidii
TAGAGATTTCTATGCAGTACGCAATGTGTTAATTGACCTGAAAGACATTTCTCACTAATTTAGATGTTAAAAGGAAGAGGGGGAAAAAGGCAGGTCTTAATCAAAGAAACAAACATAACTTGATTTAATTATATGCTGTCTATAGGAAACACTTTAGATTCAAAGACACAAATAGGTTGATAGTAAAAGGAATACCATGCATAATGAAACCAAAAGATAGCTGGAGTGACTATAATTATATCAACTAAGATTGATTTTGAGACAAAATTGCTTACTACAGAAAAAGGATATCTATATCTATCTATCTATCTATCTATC
>NW_006328946.1:0-318 GCF_000327345.1 Myotis davidii
CACGAAATACAAAACACAGTCCAGGCAAATTCTAATAAGATAGTTATAATATTAGCATCACACCACATCTAATGCAATGCAAAAAGGACAAAAGTTTTAAAAAATTTCCATAAAAGGTTTAATCTATCCGAGGCTCTAACAGTCTTGAATCAAAGTGTTCCTCTGGCACTTGTACTTGGATTTTCCTTGGCTACTGTGCTGGCCAGTGAGTTCAGGTAGGATTAACTGTATCTCTGACTCATGGTGGTATGTGTGCTTCCATGTGTGTGCAGGTATATTCCATAGGTCTGCCCAAATTGGTCCAAGAATGGGCCTAAT
>NW_006328947.1:0-318 GCF_000327345.1 Myotis davidii
TTGACTGTTGACCCCATGAAAGATTCTATGTCCGTTTAATTGAAATTATGAAGTCTAAGCATCCTAGTTCAGATTTGATGCATGTATTTGATGGTCTTTATATTATTAGTTCTGCCTCTTACAGTAGTAGTTCAGTGAAAAGTAAATATATTTCATGTTTTGAAAATTACCACTGGCTAATTAATCATGCTTATGTTGTGTTAACAATAGGACTCAATATAGATTTTTGTATGGCAAAAAAAAAAGTTTTGAAAAGCGATTAAAAATGTATTTTATGCCCAGCCAACGTGGCTCAGGGGTTGAGCATTGACCTATGAA
>NW_006328948.1:0-318 GCF_000327345.1 Myotis davidii
GTATTTTAAATATACAGTAGGAACATTTATTTTAACACTTCTAAAAGATATTTCTCCATGCCTGATGATTTGATATAAAAATCAAACACATCATACTTTCCCCATCAGTCTCTCTACATCAAGGACAATCAGAAATTTATACAACATGAATATTTGCTTCTGAAACAAAAATTACAAATTAGTGATAACAAAAATACACAAATCAACTGGACCCTAAACAAATTTCTAACAAATTTTTCCCCAATCACCTAGAGCTTGAGCTTCTTTCTTCAACCTCATTCTGCTCCTTTTCCTTTCTTTGCTTGGCCATGAACTTCT
>NW_006328949.1:0-318 GCF_000327345.1 Myotis davidii
AGCTTCTCTTTGGCATATCCCAATTGCCAACATGATCACTTTGCACTTTGGAGCCAACATTAAGCAAAATAAGTGTTAGTTGAACACAAGCACAGTGATACCAACAATCACTCTGATAACTGAGATGGCTACTGAGTGACTACTGGCAGACAGCGTATACAGTGCGGGTACACCAGACCAAGACAGGATTCACATCCCCAGTGGGATGGAGCAGGACAGTGTACAGTTTAAAACTTATGAATTTTTTATCATTGAATTTTTCATTTAAAATTTGGAACATGATTGACCATGGGTAACTGAAACCAAGGAAAGTGAAAC
>NW_006328950.1:0-318 GCF_000327345.1 Myotis davidii
CCAGGCCCAGCCAGGCCCAGCCCCTTGCAGTTTTGTGCTCTCTGGAGTGTTAACTCATCATACTCATTGCATCTGAAGCTGAATGGGCATTGATGTGTTGGCTGTTCAGTGCCTGCTTCCCCTGCCCTGCAGTGAGCCCACGGGTCCCAGCACACAGTAAAGAAATGATTGCTGAGTGAGTGAATATAGTTTTAAAATTCTGTTCATACATGTTTTCACTGGCCTAGAGCAAGAATGAGTATCCTCATTTTGTGGAAAAGAAACATTGCCTCAAATAAGAGGTCTCTGGTTACCAAAAGGGTGTGTGTGTGTGTGTGT
>NW_006328951.1:0-318 GCF_000327345.1 Myotis davidii
ATATTAGTTTCAGGTGTACACCACAGTGATTAGACATTATATACCTTATTAAGTGATCAATCTTGTACCCATACATGGTTATTAGAATATTGACTACTTTCTCAATGCTTTACTTTACATCCTCATGACCATTCTTAACCACCAATTTGCACTTCTTAATTCCTTCACCTTTTCCACCCATCCCCTCACTTCCCTCTCATCTGGAAAACATCAAAATGTTCTCTATATATATGAATCTGTTTCTGTTCTGTTTGTTGATTTATTTTGTTGTTTAGATTCGATTGCTGATAGATATGTATTTATTGCCATCTTATTGTT
>NW_006328952.1:0-318 GCF_000327345.1 Myotis davidii
ACACACACACACCCTGGAAATAAAAACTTACCTAGTTATCCACATTCTTTGGATGCCTGCATGGATATTTAGGTTGACATGGGAAATTGCGTAGACGTTGGTTTTGTTCTGCTTGTGGAATCAGAGACTGTTAGGCTTGATATATACCGAGAGGGAGGCTCTAACATGACCTCTTTCATTATGTTTTTAAATTTTATTTTGGCTTTGGAGTTGGTTTGGCTATACCATTCAACCCCTTTGTTTCCTTGGACCAGTTACTTAAATTCCCTGAAGCTCAGTTTTTACATCTGTGAAATGAACATTATGATTTCTCCCTTC
>NW_006328953.1:0-318 GCF_000327345.1 Myotis davidii
CCAGGATTGCCCAGGGCGGTGAGCAGGACTGCCCACCCCCCATATCCACAAGGGTCACCCAGGTAGATTTCCACGGCTCTGGGGATAGGCCAAGACCATGGCCTGATTGGCCACTTATTCCTTCTCCTCAGTCCTGCCTAACATGAGGCAAAGCCAGCAGAGGCACGTCTGCCAGACAGGGGAGGACGGGCACTCTCATCTCCTAAGGCTGATCCTGCACATGGCACTCAGCAGGTCCCAGGAGGCCTCCAGGGCTGCCCATAGGAATCTGATAGGGCCTCGGCTGAGCCTCCTCCCAGAAGCACTCTGGAGACAAGT
>NW_006328954.1:0-318 GCF_000327345.1 Myotis davidii
TACTTTTTTTAACTTTTAAATTTGGTCTATTATGAGAGGCAATAGCTCAAAACTCCCCCAAATACTTTTACATGATCAAGTTGAAAATTTTCATTTTCTTAGAATCGTAATGAAAATCTTTCAACTTTTATTTATAGTTTATTTCTAAAAGTTGCAAATCACTTACTTATACTACTATACATATGTAAATTCCAGTCATAACAAAATCAAGTATAGTTTAATTATTATAATTTTTTGTTTTTATTTTTGCTTTCATGAAAATTTCTCATTACCATATTTTTTGCATTGTGCATATTCATCACATCCTTATATTCTTCC
>NW_006328955.1:0-318 GCF_000327345.1 Myotis davidii
GGAGCCGCGGAGGCTATTCCCAAGCAGAGAAGTATCAGGAAGACTGAAGCATTCATGGTTAAAATCCTAGGGAGAAAAAATAAATGAGTCTCTGATTAGAGCGATCCTTCTAAAACACTGAAGAAAGTAGGTGGGATAAAACGATTGAATTCACCCTCCCAAGGACTTACGCAAGGACTGTGGAGAAAGGATGAGGATTTGTGTGGAGAAAATCAGCCCAGATGAAGGTATGTGATTCAGTCACTGAAGGAAAAGCAGCCAGAGAAGGACTCCAGGTTTGAAACGTGATGTGCAAAGATCATTTAGGTTGGGAGAAGG
>NW_006328956.1:0-318 GCF_000327345.1 Myotis davidii
CACGAATTCCATGCACTGGGCCTCTAGTAATAGATAAGGGTGAGGCACACTAGATGTCCTGCAGTTTCCTGTGGTACATTCTTTCAGGTACAAACATGTCTGTAATTAATGAAGCCTCTTTAAAATTACAGACCATAGATGCTCAATGAGTGTTTACTGAATGAGTAAAGGAAGTATCAAGCAAATAAAACATCATCATTCAAACACAATCCATAGTTCTCCACTTATGTATGTTTATTTCTAAAGTGTTAAGAATTCCTTTACTTAATGGGAATTAAAATTTATACAGTATTTTTAAAATATATTTTTATTGATTTC
>NW_006328957.1:0-318 GCF_000327345.1 Myotis davidii
CACAGTCCAACTCTTATCACAGTTGAGCACTACACGAATCAATGGCAGACACACTTAACTGACCTGGCCATATTGGTGCCCACTGACTATATTTCACTCTTGAGAATATACAAGTTCATATTAAAACAAGAGCATTACGGAGATTCATTTTTGAAGGTTCTATTAGTTTTCTAGGGCAGTTGTAATGAATCATCACAAGCTAGACAACATAAACAAGAGAAATGTGTTGTCACAGTTGGGGAGGCCAGATCCACAGTTAAGGTATGGACAGTGTTGGTACTTTAGAGCAGAGGTTCTCAACCTCTGGGTCGCGACCCC
>NW_006328958.1:0-318 GCF_000327345.1 Myotis davidii
TTTTTTCCAGTTGAGAGTGGAATACAGAAACGATTGAATGTGCAACAGTGATGCCTTCTACAAAATGGTGCTGATTGGACATCTAGATGTTTAAGTTCTTTTGATGTCTTATTGAAAAGCTTTATCTTGTCCCCTTATTTTTGGAGGGAGCTAAAATCATGAAAACTAAATGAATAAAAATAAAGACATGGTTACCAAGTTTCTAAACACGTTTCATTTCTTATAAACACCACCGTTTGAATTTCAGTGATAATGGTACAAATCCTTTATCTAAAAAAGATGAGGAGTCCAGCTGGCATGGCTCAGTGGTTGAGCGTC
>NW_006328959.1:0-318 GCF_000327345.1 Myotis davidii
AAATGTCTAACCACTATGATGTACACCTGAAACAAATACAATATTGCATGCCAACTGTAATTTAAAAAATAAAATAATAAAGAAAAGCAAGTGCCACTATTAGGAATTTTGCAGGTTGCGCAGTGGTGCCAATGGTCACCTGTGCTAATTCCCGTTGATCTCAAACAGTTTTGCCTGAGCAATCCTGGGCTAAGAGCAAATGGGATGGCACAGGGAAGATAGAAACTTAATCAAAATTGCTGTCAAGGTAGTTGTCAGTCATCCGTTCATTCAACAGATGCTCATTGAGTGCTTACTGTGTCCCAAGCTCTGTGCTGG
>NW_006328960.1:0-318 GCF_000327345.1 Myotis davidii
TCCTCCTCAGAGAAACTCTCAGATGCTTTTCAGGTTAATTAGTAGTTGTCAATAGCTTTATGTTCTGCTAGATTCATGAGGACCAAGAGCAAGTCAGCTTCTAGTGCCATATCTGGCACACAGAATGTTTTCAATAAATATTTGCTGAGTGAATTTAGGATGTAATCAGTATTTTGTTGGCATTATTTGGCTTCATCTTATCCCTATAATTATTCATGAATAGAATGCCTTAATAATAGGGATCTTCTTATATTTAGCATCTCAAGTGGGCAGCAGGAGGTGTCTTTATAAGTACCTTTCCCAGCACCATCTATTTTT
>NW_006328961.1:0-318 GCF_000327345.1 Myotis davidii
AGGCTGTGCCTTGAACCACATCAGCATGAGCCTTAGATGTCCTTTGGTGAGCTAGGAAATGGTAAATTTCAACCAAAGTTGAAAGTTGCTGAAATAGGGAGTTAATACAAATTCAGATCATTGAAGGGAAACAAGGTAGAATTGACAAACTATAGAATACTTGGGTTTTGTCTCAGCATTGCCCTGTCTTAGTCATTAATCTTAGACAATTCTCTAAACCTGCTCTTTCTTGCTGGTAGAGAATTACATAATACTTGATTTGTAAATTGATAGAGCTAAGTTCATAGATCTTTTATAATCAGAAACAAAGAAACAAAC
>NW_006328962.1:0-318 GCF_000327345.1 Myotis davidii
TTGCCAGTCTCTCTTCTGCTGTTCTCCAGAGTTCAGAGCAAATCTAGTGTATGTTAAGGTTATGACCCATGGTATCTGTTCAATTCATTCATTTGCCCAGTATTTTTTGAGCACCTACTGTATTCCAGGCATAATTCCAACGATCAGCGGTCTGGCCGACACCAACACAAATAAAAGTCCTTGCCTTGATGGAGCATGCCAACCGTCACGGTGGGAAACCTGTTGGCTCATCTCCAAGTTTTCGTGTATTTCTAAAGTAAATGTGATGAAATATCTTGAAACTTCACCCCTCCCCTGGGAAATTTCAGACCTATTTAT
>NW_006328963.1:0-318 GCF_000327345.1 Myotis davidii
TAAAGAGTAGGAAACATACATGAAATCATAAAGATATTTTTGAATTTTGCCAGAAAGCGTAGAACTGGCACAATCCATGAAACTAACATTTTTATTTTCAGAAATAAACATTATGATTATGGCATGGAAAGACCAGAAGCAAAATTAGGGGAAGCACGCAGAAAATATATTCTACTTTTTCACTTAAAGCCCAGGGCAGAAAGAAGGCAGCAAGAAAAAAAGGAAAGTAGAAAGGAAGGAAATATCTGAATTATTATATGAAAGTGTTAAATATGCAGCATAGAAGTGCTCTTTTGTTGTTTTGTTTGTTTGTTAAAT
>NW_006328964.1:0-318 GCF_000327345.1 Myotis davidii
GACAGGTTGGAAGGCAGAGTTCTGAAGAATATACGTGGGCTGGAGGGCAACCAAGTAGCCGTGGGATGACAAGAGTTGCAGACATGAGAAAACGACATGGAAAATAACATTAACTAGAGAAAAGGATTTTTTGATTTAGAATGATCTGTCTGGGGAGAAAGTCAGGATAAGAACCATTTTCATCTCCACGAAGGATTCTTTAATAGGCACTAGGAAACTTTTTGATGGATCCAGGATTATAAACTAAGGCTAAGAAAAATCATTGTGTTTCTCTCCAACAGTGTTGCAAAAATAACTCCTGCTATGTCAGCTACTGCA
>NW_006328965.1:0-318 GCF_000327345.1 Myotis davidii
GAACATTTCAGAATAACTTTTAGTTTTCTCTTATCCATTTTTTATATTACAATGTACTATTTGTTTTTGTTGCACACACTCAGTGGAAATCACACTAAATACCTGCAGTTGTGTGTAAGTGTGCATGTATATCCTCTTGGCATTCTCCCCTGTATACTTTTTCACTCAACAATGTATCATGGAGAGGACTGCATGTCAATAAATATAGATCTATGTCACTGTATTTAATGGTCTCATGAAAGTCTATTTTAGAGACATGCCATCGTTTTTTTGAACCAGTTCCCTGTATGTGGGCCTCTGGCCATTTCTACATTTTTT
>NW_006328966.1:0-318 GCF_000327345.1 Myotis davidii
CCTCTAGTTATCTTATAATTGTCATCTATTCAAACCCCATAATTCATACCTAAAGTACCTGTAACAGTGGATGGCATATGAATCTAATCTTTATGATAACCCTACATTAGGTATTATTATCATCAGCATGAAAGAAGGAGATATTTAAGTAACATATTTCAGTTAATAATTACTAAAGCAAGAATCTGATCCCAGGTTTATTTGGTTTAAAATCATGCTTCTTCTAATATTCTATACAGGAAGATTAGCAATTGCAAAAACAAAGGGCTTAGATGTACAAGCAGGATCTCGTGAAGCTTTAGGCAGTAAGTAAAAGCT
>NW_006328967.1:0-318 GCF_000327345.1 Myotis davidii
TCATGTCTAAGTGCCTACCACAATTATATGTATGTATGTGTAATTGTGAGTGTTTATATGTCTGAGTATATGTGTATCTGTGTACATATGTGTATGTATGTGATTATTCATAAGTATGTGTAACTGTGTTTATGCCTGAATATGTCTGTATGTGCGGAATTACACGAAGGGACACAGGCACAAATTTCAGGGGCACAGGACCCGGCAGGTTGAGGAGTAAGGCTCATTGGACAGGCTGACAGGGGACAAGAGGATAGGGAATAAAGTGAAGAGGGAGATTCAATTGCAGCTGGGGCTAGAAATCCAGAGTGAGCAGGA
>NW_006328968.1:0-318 GCF_000327345.1 Myotis davidii
TATTTGCTCCACCAAAAAGCCATCTCTATAATTCGCCTTGCCTCAATTTCTGAATATTTTCTAGATTGCTTTTTTGTTTAGGGCAGATAATGAAAAATACTGCTAAAATGCAAACAACACTCAGGAGTGGAGAGAAAAAGCACCATTATCAGTGTTTCCACTAAGATTAGCCAGAATGGAATGTGAGAGGATTCTAAGCATTACGCAAAAGTATATTTTGATAGTTATGCTTGTGTTGCATATTAGAAAAAATATTACCAGTTAAAACACGCTATTTTACTGATGTTAATACTTCAAAATGAGAAAATATTTAAAAAG
>NW_006328969.1:0-318 GCF_000327345.1 Myotis davidii
TTTTTTGTAATGAAGATCTGCTGGTAATTAATTCTAAGTTTTTGTCTGAAAAAGTCTTTATTTTTGAAAGATATTTTCACTGAATATGAAATTCTGGGTTGCTTAGTTTTTCTTTCAGTATTTAGAGATATCACTCCATTATTTCTGGAGTGATAGCATGACAAGAAGTCTACTGCTATTCTCATCGTTATTCTTCTGTGTGTGATGTATTTCCACATTTCCCCTTGCCTTCTGCTACAAAGTTTTCTGTTTGTTTTTTTAGCAATTTGGAGATAGCATGTCCAAGCTTTTTGTTTATTTGCTTTTTAAATTTTACAT
>NW_006328970.1:0-318 GCF_000327345.1 Myotis davidii
ATAATATCCTTGACTGCAAATTCTAGAACGTCTCAGGGGGTATTCCTTGAGAAAGCAAGGGTTTCTTGTAGCAGGATTAGATTAATAGGACACTTGTAGTTTACATGAAGCTTTGAAATTCCCAGTTAATGAGGTTTCCCTGGTGGTGTCCAACACAAATGGAGATGTCAGAACAAAATGAAGCATTAACTCCTACTCTAGTTGGGGGGTCTAATTGTATTAAAATGTGGAAGAAGAAAAGAGAGGGAACAAAGCAAACAACATTTATATTAATCTCTTCAGGAAAAGCAGAATTGGAATGACTTTTGGAAATTTTAA
>NW_006328971.1:0-317 GCF_000327345.1 Myotis davidii
GGGGCCGGCTGACCAACCTTCTGCAGCCCCTCCTCCCAGTCAGCCCCACGACTAAGGGGCCCCCACCACCCCTATCAGCCCATGGCCCCTCCCCATAGGCAGCGCTGCTCCTGACTCCCCCCTCCACTCTAATCAGGGGCAGAGCTGGCCAGCCAATCACCCATGGCCCCTCCCCAAGGCCGCTGGCCCCAGATCACCCCCTGCTCCATTCAGGGGTGGGGCCAGCCAGCCCACCACACAAAGCTTCTCCCCACAGCTGACCCCACTTCTGATTAGCCCCCACCACCCCGATTGACCCACAGCCCCTCCCCCCCGCC
>NW_006328972.1:0-318 GCF_000327345.1 Myotis davidii
TTGGGATATTTTGGCTAGTGTTTCTAGGAGCAGTGACAGCACAAATACTTGAAATACATGAGAGTATCTCACCTCTAGAACTTTCCTTTCCTGTTGCCTTCCTATTTTCCCTTCTTATTTTCTTTCACAATCTTACCAGAATTATTATAAGTATCATGGCACAGGCAATTGTCCTTACAGAGACTAGGCTACAAAAGATAGTTTTTTAGATGAAAATTAAAAATTAAGAGAAAAAGGCTTGATAAAAGAAGACTATAGTAAGTTTCAGCATGTTGCACTGAAGAATTCTAGAAGAGAAGGGTCATTACTTGACTGCTC
>NW_006328973.1:0-319 GCF_000327345.1 Myotis davidii
ATAGAAGCCATACTAAATCAGAAATGAACATTCAGAAATGAGTGAAGAATAATACTGCTTGTAGTAAATACACCCAAACGAGATAATTCTGGATTTAGAGAAAGGGAGTGAAATTATGCAACAGGAGTTTGCTGTAATAAAATATATGTGACGCCTACTCTTTGGTACATGAAATGAATAATGGTAATTCTTTTCCCAAGTAGTATATTAGCATGCACAATCTCTCCCAAAATCCTGCCCCACAAGGCCTACTTTACTATGCTTGCATGCCTAGGTAAACCAACAAATCCCTCTCATCATTCAGAATAGTCCAAGTCTA
>NW_006328974.1:0-319 GCF_000327345.1 Myotis davidii
TTCTTTCCCTTAGTAACAGCTTTTACCTTCTGCTTCAATTCGTCTCCCAGCTCACACCCTTCCCCCAAATGCCGCCTCCCACTGCCGCCAGCTGTATGCACCCCCGCCCCTCCCCCCGCGGCAGAAGTACCTCTGCTAGTCACCTGGGGACCTGCGCCATGCTCCCCGCCCCCGCCCGCCTGGCACCCATCCCCCATGCCCTCTTTGCCGCAGAACCCAGCCCGCCCACTACCTGCCTTGCTGCGATCAGAGCCTGTGGGCCGGGGGACCAAGAGGTGATCCATGCATCTCCTGGTGACCAGTCTTTGGTCGTTATGGC
>NW_006328975.1:0-319 GCF_000327345.1 Myotis davidii
AGAATGAAAGGTACAAACTTCCAGTTATAAGATACATAAACCACGGGTATGTAATGTACAACATAGGGAATATAATCAAGAATACTGCAGTGACTTGCACGGTGACATATAGGTACGAACTGACCCTGGTGAGCACGACGTAAAGTATGTAAATGTTGAATCACTGTGCTGTATACCTGATACTAACAAAATACTGTAGTCCACAATAATAAAAATGTTTAAAGAATAAGGATTCAGAGGTGACTAAAAAAGGTGAGACCTCACCATGTGAAGGGTGTGGAAAACGGTAAATATTAATAATTTATCTAGCACTTCTCTA
>NW_006328976.1:0-319 GCF_000327345.1 Myotis davidii
CTCAGAAGTATGTATGCACAAGACCAGAGAAGGGAGATTAATTCCGTCACAGGAGGCTGGTGGGACCACTCAGGAAAGGTTTCCTGGGGGGGCCTATAACTTTGCTGGGTTTTAAAGAATCAGGTGTTTGTTAGTGTAAACAGGCCAAGGAAAAGGACATCCCAGGCAGAGGGAACAGCAGGGGCAAAGGCTCGGAGGCAGGATGCACCTGATGGGCACAGCTCACTCTGAAACATAGTTCAGTCCAGTAGGACCCTGAGAATTTTCTCCAAGAAAGCTGCCCTTGCTCCGTGAATGACTAGATCTCTTTTTTGGGGGG
>NW_006328977.1:0-318 GCF_000327345.1 Myotis davidii
CTTATAGGAATACTTTGAGGTAAGTTCAGGAACAGTAAAGTGCATCCTTGCATATCTGAGAATGTTATTTGCTCTCAAACTTGAATACCTTGGGCATTGATGTCTAGTTTCACATGCATTTTCTCAGAGAGTATTTTGAGAATCCCAGATGTGATAACTGCTCTGGCTCCTGAATGTCTTGCACTTGTACCCAAAGGTGGAACTTGTCCTGCTGCTAATTGCTGCTAAAATCTGTGTTCCACCACCCCCTTCATGGTTAAGGATTCCTTTATAAAAGTGTCTTGCTTAAGAAAGCCGTCTCTATCCTAAGGAAAAAAA
>NW_006328978.1:0-318 GCF_000327345.1 Myotis davidii
GAGAGAGAGAGAGAGAGAGAGAGAGACTTGGGTCCTTTGTCTTAAAGGCTTTTATCTGGAGGTCTTCACACAGGATACTTACCAGGTTTCCAGGTGTGTCTGGGCCTGGAGCTGAAAACACTGAGTCTCAATGTTATCTCTAATTTGCCCAAAACTCTGTCTCTGTGGTCAACAAATCCATGAGAAGATTAATCTTTGTTCCTAAGGTGACTTGAGATGGATCAGAACTTCATTGTCCTGAGGATTTAATGCTTAAGGGAGATATCATGCAAAGACTTGTATGGGAGTCACATGAGGCTATTCTCTGGCCCCCTTGTT
>NW_006328979.1:0-319 GCF_000327345.1 Myotis davidii
AATCCTGATGCAATCACTGAATTAACAAAAAAATAGATATAAGTAAAAAATTACAAAGGAGATTAAAAATGGAATCATTAAAAAATTTTTATAAATCCAAGTGAAGACCCCAAAAAATCAGAAAAAGGGAACAAAGAAGGGACAATCATTAAATAGACATGTTAGATTCAAACTAAGCATATCAATAATTTCATTAACTGTAAATGGTCTAAGCATACCAATTAAAAGCTAGTGATAGTCAGACTGGATTTAAAAAAACAAACCTCATCTATACACTGGCTACAAAACATGCACTTTATATGAAGAAATAAAGAGGTTA
>NW_006328980.1:0-319 GCF_000327345.1 Myotis davidii
AGATGATATCTTGATCCATGTTTCTAACAAAACTTGGGCTGTTCATATCAGCCCAAATGAAAAGCATATAAAGGTGAATAACCTCATGTTTCTTTTGACACGTTTTGTGTTTTTCCCAGCATGTCTCCTTTGGTCACAGATAAAGTTAATTTGCCTTTTAAAAAATTAAGAAAAGCTTTCGGGTAGTTAGATTCCTATCAATTCTAACTTACATATAGAAAACTGAGACTTAGGACTGTTTAATATCTTCCTAGGGTCACCAAAGTAGCTGCTGACTGATCAGGAGCAAGAGCTTCCCTTTTATTCATGGTCATTTCTC
>NW_006328981.1:0-321 GCF_000327345.1 Myotis davidii
CAACAAGAAGAATGTAGGGATAAAGAATAAATCTGGAGTGCTTTCTTGTACTGACTTTAAAAGATGATGAAACCCAGTGTTTTCTAAGTGGCTGACTTATCTCCAGTGGTTGTCTGAAATTAGAAGCCCGGGGCATAGTATTACAAGGGCTTCTTGTTTATAGAAATCGATTTTGCAGGAGTAGATGGTGATGGATAATGGATCCCTTGTACCTTGTACAGGTAAACGCCCATTAGACGAAGGCTCAACCACTCCTCTGTGTGTGAGGGGATGTGTATGTGCTTTAGGCATTTAATACTTTAAACTTTCTTCTTAATTATA
>NW_006328982.1:0-319 GCF_000327345.1 Myotis davidii
GGGGGAATCTCGTCAGGGAAGGGAAACAAGAAAAAAACAGGAAACGGGACTGTCAAACAAAAAGTTTTTGCACAGCAAAGGAAACAACCACCAAAAAGAAAAGGCCACCCACTGAACAGGAGAACGTATTTGCCAATGATACATCAACACCAAAAAACCCCAAACAACCCAATTCAAAAATGTGCAATGGGCCTGATTAGACACTTATCTAAAGGGGACATACACATGGCTATTAGACATTGCTCAACAAACATCATGAATCATCTGGGAAAGAAAATCAAATTAAATTAAAACCACAATGAGATATCTCCTCACCCCT
>NW_006328983.1:0-319 GCF_000327345.1 Myotis davidii
TGATTTAAGAGCTTCTCCCACATGGAAAATAAATGACCCACATGTGACAAAGGATCAAATCCTAAAGGAACGAGAAATTTGCTGATAGAGCTGTAGGCCTTCCTTTTCAAGTAGCTTCATGCATCCCTTCCCTATTTCCCTCCCCCAGACCCGTTACCCCTGCTTCATGGACACTGTGCCCAGCTCTTGACCTCTTCCTTACCTCCTCTTAGATCTGTCCCTTCCTGAAGAATGGCGCCACTGAAGTGTGGGAGGCTGCCCAGGATGTCCCCTACGCTTACAAAGGCAATGAGTGGCTTGGCTATGACAACACCAAGAG
>NW_006328984.1:0-319 GCF_000327345.1 Myotis davidii
CAGTAATCCCACTTCTAGGAATATATCCCAAACTTATTTTCATTTCTAAGATCAAAGAGCCTGAGGCTGAATCACTTTTGTAAGCCTTTGATTCATGCTTAGATGTGAGCTGTCAGCAATGGCCAACATCCTAGGAACACAAACCTGTGGAGAGAACAGAGTAAAAGGAAAGAAATATCTAAAAGGCATGATGTCTAGTAGTCTCAAAAACCCAATTATACAGAGGTGAGGAATTCTGGTGTAGTTGAGCATACTTACTCTGGAGTCAGCTGGACCTGCATTTGAATTCTGATTGGTATTTCTGGCTTCTTGGGATATA
>NW_006328985.1:0-319 GCF_000327345.1 Myotis davidii
TAGGACAAAGGTAGATTTAATAGATTTGAAGTACTATGAGTTGAGGCTACAAAAACAAATAAATTACACTAAGGGCCTCAGAAGACCTACAAAAGGCCATATCATCCTGTTTTATACTGGTTGTAACTTAGGCTGAAAACAATTATAATTTGATCAAAATATTCACATGAAATCTATCATTTTAATAAGCAATTTCTAAACCCCAAATTGTCATTGGTCATCTCAAGTGTAAAATAGAGACCTGAAACTAAAACTTCATCATTTTTTATATTTAACAAGATTACAAAAGTATCCCAATGGTAACACTGAAAATATTTTT
>NW_006328986.1:0-319 GCF_000327345.1 Myotis davidii
ACAATTCAGGGTGCAAGCAGAGAGCACAGCAGGACCTCTAGGGTACATGTCTTTATTAGGATCCACAGGTGGAGTGCTTTGGGGTTTCAGGGTTAAGGCCAGTTGGTCAATTCAAACCAAAGAGAGTGGAATTTTAGTAAGCTTCGATGGGTAGTCTTATCTAAAGGCATACAAGGGAAAGGCCCTGGGAGACGAGGAGGAGAGTTTTTATCACAAAGGAGGTTGGTGTCATGTCAGGAACTTACTTGTGACTCTGTAAGGCTGTTTTCTAGGACATTGACTTATATGAGGGGCTCATGTCAGGTCATAGCCCCCTGCA
>NW_006328987.1:0-319 GCF_000327345.1 Myotis davidii
AAAAAAAAAAAAGCAGCACTGGAGCTCATATTTGCTTACATGTGCTCTTGCATATTTCTTATTTGAAGATAGGCAAAAGCTTATAAGAAGAATCCAAAAGGAAGAAACATCTTAGGGTCCTCCCATTCCTTTTATTTTAGTCTGCACATTTAGAAAATGAGGTGGTTTTGGAATTCATCGAGAAAGGTAATCGTATGTCAGGGTTTCTCACACTGTTGACATTGGAGCTAAATAGTTCTTTGTTGTGGGGGCATCCTGGGCATGGCAGAATCTTTAGCAGCCTTCTTGGCCTCTACTCACTAGATGCCAGTAGCACCTC
>NW_006328988.1:0-319 GCF_000327345.1 Myotis davidii
TACATATAAAGAAAGAGATTTATTATAAGGATTTGGCTTACATGATTATATGGAGCTGGCAAGTCCAAATCTGCAGTGTGGGCCAGCAGGCAGAGACCCAGGAGAGCTGATGTCCTAATTCTAGTCCGAAGGCCAGTAGACTGGAGACTCAGGAGAGCTATAAGTGCAGATGAAGTCCAAAGGCAAAGTGCAGAGCAATTCCCTCTTATTTGGGGAGGCAGGTCTTTCTGTCCTATTTGGGCCTTTAACTGATTGGATTTAAATGTTAATCTCATCCGAAAAGGTCCTTCAAGTTGACACATAAAATTAACCATCACAG
>NW_006328989.1:0-319 GCF_000327345.1 Myotis davidii
AAAAAAAAAGACATCAAATGGATACAGATGCTAAAAAGCAAAGGAGGACTTAACAAAAGAGATGGTGCTTAATCATCTTAATTTCTCTGATAGGGTAAAATGCCCAGGGTTCAGAGCAAGCAGCAAAGGAAGTTAGACTTTTAGTCATATTTGATTTAGAATCCTGTGACATTCTTGAAGAGGACTACAGAGGTAGACAAAGAGGAGGAAAAAGAAGGAGCCGTGGGATCTGGTAGAAAATAAGGAAGAGATTGAATTTTGTGGCCATAAAACTTTCATTCTGTTCCTGGAGTTTGGAGTGGGAAACATGTTCACTAAA
>NW_006328990.1:0-319 GCF_000327345.1 Myotis davidii
AGATTCAGTAAGACAGGGAAAGATGTAGTTTGGGCAAAGTTATAGAGATCTTCACTTTCCTCATCCCCTTTTCTTCCTTTTCTAGTTCTTTCCTTCCTTTCTTCAAATATTTCTTGCAGTGATGAAAAAGTGAACAAAGCTTAACTCAGAACCATGCACATAGATGCTCAATAAATATTTGCTGCATAAACTAAAAACTGAATGAAGAGGTAGATACAACATTCCCTTGGAGCAGAGAGTAGGTGATGACCTTACTGCTGAGCGTCATTGTCCAAGCCTGAGGGGACTTTCCAGATTTTCCTGTATCCCATATTACAGC
>NW_006328991.1:0-319 GCF_000327345.1 Myotis davidii
AAAATATTTACTATCTGACCCTTTATAGAAACAGTTTGGTAAACCCCATCATACAGTACTTGGCAAGTGTTTTAATATATAAATGACTTAACATGTAAACCTATTTTTACAGCCAATTCTTCACACTTAAAGGTCAACTCTATAAATATTTACAGGCATATCTCATTGTATTGCACTTTGCCTTATTTGCTTCCAGATATTGAGGGGTATTTTTAAAACTGAAGGTAAGACTGCACCAGCAAAAATATTACAATTCAAATGATGGCTGGCATTTTTTAGCAATAGGTATTTACTTAAATTAAGGTATGCACTTTTTTTT
>NW_006328992.1:0-319 GCF_000327345.1 Myotis davidii
TATTCAATGTCAAAGTAAAAGTAATTTTACAAATTTATTAATAAAAGAGCCCCTTACTTTCTTAACTATTCAGGCCTTGGTTTTTCATAACATCTTTGGGGTTGGGAACAGGAAAATAAAACGCAAATTAAGTCATTTAAATACCGGGCGTTGTATCTAGTCCATTATAAAATAAGTTACTACTAAAACTTGCCGAGCACACTGCACCAGGCATACTTCACGTGCTTATATGTATTAACTCACCTTATCACTGAGGAAGGCTTCATGATTAACTCAACAGATGTTCAGAGACCCCTTACAATGGTTTGGGTACCATTCT
>NW_006328993.1:0-319 GCF_000327345.1 Myotis davidii
ATTTCATGCACTGGGCCTCTAGTTTGTAAATAAGACTCATGGAAGACATATAGGAAAGAAGAAAAGACATGAGTATCATGATACATTTAACGCAATTTCTGAAGAAGTGTAACATACTCACGATCTTAGAAATGCTGCATCTTTCAAAGAAATCTGAAAATTTAAGGAAAATACATTATAAAGGCTGGTACGAGTATAACTCTGAGATTGATAAGAGTTAAGTCTTATTCATTCACTCAGTAAAAAGAGTTATGAACATAATTTCTAAGTGGCACTATCTTAGACATGCAAAAGGAGGCAGTAAGTCCTGCTTACAGTG
>NW_006328994.1:0-319 GCF_000327345.1 Myotis davidii
CTGTTCGATGGAATGTTCCCCTGAGCCAAGGCATTTGCTTCCACAGAGCGGACTTTCTTTGGAAGGGAATGACTCAGTGGGGAAAGGTGTTGCTTGGGGACCGGAGTCGTAGGCACCGCCAGGCTGTCCCTTCCTTCCTGTCACACGCAGGCTGCCGTCTAATTCTGGTTGGCTGGTGCAACTGTGGCATTGCTCACTGTCACTGGCTTGCCCCGGAGAAAGCTGGGGTGAAGAGCAAGTTAGTTCAACAACCTCTGCGGACACCTTGTCACAGCGTGTCGGGGAGCCAAGAGCTGGAGTAGTGCCTAAGACAGGGAAA
>NW_006328995.1:0-319 GCF_000327345.1 Myotis davidii
AGGGAAGCAGAGGGCCACGGCGTCTGGGTGGAGGCTCACCACCTCTGCGTCTCCGGTTTGCGTCAACCGCGCTGCTCGAAAGCAGTAAATGAAGGTCTCTTAGCGGCTCTCACTGCTTTAGTTATTTCTTCATGCAGATTTGGAAGGTATGAAGAGCTACAGCAGGCAGGATGAGGCAGAGGGAGAAAGGGGGAGAGGGAAGCAGAAAGCGGAAGGGGGAGACGGAGTCTTAGGGGGAAACAAGTAGAGAGAATGAAGAAGAGGATGTATATCCTCCTTTCGCCGCCTCCTCTCGATCTTTTTCCATGGGTTGTGGCGA
>NW_006328996.1:0-319 GCF_000327345.1 Myotis davidii
GGCATTAGGAAGGTTGAGAACCACTGGAATAAAGCATGTGCACAAAGAGACTGGGAGGGGAGACTGCAGAAAGCAAGATGACAGAAAGTGAAGGGATGAGTGACAATTGCAGACCAGAGGAAGTTGGGAGCCAGCTATCTTCAGAGAGGTGGCCAGTGAGAAGCAAGCTGCTTTGTGCCATGGAGCCCCTAAAAGTCTTCGGGTTTGAAGGCACCAGGTGCCTCTAAAGGCAGGGATGAGGAGTAGGGCTGGCAACAACCTGATGGGCAAGGTCTCCATGAGAAGCATTTCCACCTCAGCACTGCCCTTTCTCTTAGCC
>NW_006328997.1:0-319 GCF_000327345.1 Myotis davidii
GGCAAAATAAGCCAACTTCTGAAAGTAAGGGGGGAAAAAAAGGTTTTTCCTGTATTTGCCCAAAAGCAAAGTGCATATATATATATATATATATATATTATTAAAAGTTATGTTAACCAGGAACTTGATTTCTTTAAAGGAATACATTACTTAATACAGTTTAATAATAATACTGTTTAATAATAATATAATGTGTTTGACTGCCTCCTCAGGGTTTAAAATTTCAGATATGCTTACTCTTCTTATGATGGAAATTTTATACTTAAGGTATATTGGAAGCTCTGTCAAATAAAGAAATAATAATTATATTCTATTTACA
>NW_006328998.1:0-319 GCF_000327345.1 Myotis davidii
CCAGACCCACAGCTGCTGGACCAGGGGTGTCTCCATTCTCAGAGCACCTGCTGGGGTGCCCGTCCCAGGCCTGAGACCCCCAGGGGCCTAGCTCCACTCCTGGGCAGGAAAGCACGGTGAATGACGAAGCTGTTCTGGGTGGCGTCTCCCTGGAGACCATGGTGGACCCCTGTGCATGACGGCGGCATGAGGAGGGGGAGGAAACGGGTGCCCTGGTACCTACAGCCAGGCGGGAGCTCTACCTGCCTGCACCCCAGTTCATGCCATGTGGTCTCACCTGGGCCCGTGGGAATCTGAAGGGGGAGAAAGGTGGTGGGGC
>NW_006328999.1:0-319 GCF_000327345.1 Myotis davidii
TTGGTGGCTTAAAATATCAGAAATTTATTCTCTATACTTCTAAGAGGCCAGAAGTTCAAAATCAAAGTATGCAGGGCCCTGCTCTCTCTGAAGGCTCTCAGGGACAGTCTGTCGTTGCTTCCTCCAGTTTCTGGTGGCTCCAGGCATCCTTAGCTCCTGGCTTCATAACTCCAATTTCTGCCCTCTTCACAGGGCTTTCCCCTCGGTGTTTCACCTCTCCCTCTGCCTTTCTTAGAAGGACACTTGCCATTAGATTTAGGCTCCTCCCAGATAATCCAGGGTGATCTCATCTCAAGATCCTTAACTTAATTACATCTGC
>NW_006329000.1:0-319 GCF_000327345.1 Myotis davidii
AGGGATTAATATGCAAAATTTATAAAGAACTTAGACAGCTTAGCAAAAAAGAAAAGAAAAAAAGAAAAAACATCACCCAATTGAAAAGTTGGCACAAGGCCTGAATAAACATTTCTCTGAGGAAGACATACAGAGGGCCAATCAACATATGAAAAGTTGCTCAACATTATTAATCATCAGATAAATGCAAACCAAAACCACAATGACATACTACCTCACATCTGGCAGAATGACTATTATCAATAAATCAACGAAAAACAAGGGTTGACAAGGATGTGGAGGAAAGGGAACCCTTGTGCGCTGTTGGTGGGAATGCAGA
>NW_006329001.1:0-319 GCF_000327345.1 Myotis davidii
AAACTCCCTGGTGGCTATAAATTCAGAGAACTCTATTTCTCTTTGTACGGGGGAAATATATTATTCCACAAACTGGGTTTAAATTCATATGCTCCTGATTGCACCTGCTTTTCACCCAGGCCTTGTGTGTTAGAGCAAAACCACTCAAGTCAGTACCCCACTGCTAATGGATATAGAACTTGAAAGAGGGCAGCTCCACTGAGAGTTAAATGAGAAAACCTTGCTAATATTTCAGAGTCCTTATTGCAACAGACAGTTGTTAGAGGTAACCAAGTGCAATTTTTATCTTGCTACTTTGCAAAAATGAAAAGACCCACCC
>NW_006329002.1:0-319 GCF_000327345.1 Myotis davidii
CTTCCTGGAGCTCTCCAAGGAGCAGGAGCTGGATAATTTTGTTGATGAGCTTCAACCCTCCATGAAACAGGAGCTCCTCCCACAGGAAGAGCTTTGAAGCCCCAAGCACTCTATGTTTCCATTCAAGCCTGTGGTTGTTCTTTAAGACATTTATTTTGGTAGCATCACTGTTTGTATTTAGAACCTATATTGTGAACACTGACATGGTTTTTGGTGTGGTGGAAAGGAGGAGTGAGCGCTGGGCAAATGCAGTGACAACAGGGACAGAGGTACCCGGCTGAGCCCACCTCCCAGTCCCAGCCTACGTGTGTCTGCAGGT
>NW_006329003.1:0-319 GCF_000327345.1 Myotis davidii
GGACTTGAATAGACATACTAGTATTTCCAAAGAAAAGAAACAGACAGCCAACATGCACATGAAAAGATACTCAGCAGCACTAAACATTAGGAAAATGCAAATAAAAATCACAAAAAGATATCATTTCACACCCATTACGATGGCTACTGTTCACATACAAGAAAATAAAAGTGGTGGTGAAAATATTAAGAAATTGGATTCCTTGTACAATTGATAGTGAAAATGTAAAATGGGGCAGGCTATATGGAAAATGATACGATGATTCCTCAAAAAAAAGTACACATAAAATGACCATATGATCCAGCAATTCCACTTCTGG
>NW_006329004.1:0-319 GCF_000327345.1 Myotis davidii
GTCCAATATGGTAGCCACTAGTCACATGTGGCTACTGTGAACTTGAAATGTGCTAGTGTAACAACCAAATTTTTCATTTTACACAATTTTATTTTATTTAAATTTAAACAGTTAAATGTGCCTCATGCTACCATATTGGATAGCGCAGTTCTACCAATATGCCTTTTGCTATACAAGTAGGAAACTGTATCTGAAACATGGTGAACGGGATTACTTTAATACACACACATATTGAATGATGTAAACAAGGTATCTAGATACCAGTTTATCACATCTTGGGGGAAATGTGCAGATCCTAATTATTGCTAATGCTAGTTCC
>NW_006329005.1:0-319 GCF_000327345.1 Myotis davidii
GAAATGGAATGATATTCCATGTTCATGGATTGACAGAATTAACATAGTCAAAATGACCATGTTACCTAAAGCAATAAGTAAATTTAATTCACTCCCCTATCAAAATTCCAATGGCATTTTTTAAAAGCAGTAAAACAAGAAAATTACCAGATTTGTATAGAACCCCTAAAGACTCTGAATATTTAAAGCAATTCTGAGAAAAATGAACAAAGCCAGAGTTACTACACTCCCTGACTTCAAATTATACTACAAAGGGACAATAATCAAAACAACATGGTACTGCCAGAAAAACAGATGCACAGACCAATGGAACAGAATG
>NW_006329006.1:0-319 GCF_000327345.1 Myotis davidii
ACATTTTGGTTTAAGAACTCTAGCTTTTAGAAATCTACATACCATCAGACTTTTCTCATCTGATTTTAGAGCAATGGTTGTAATGTTGACCATGGTCACAGAAATATTTTCTTAAATCTTCTCTTGAATAACTAATGACAGAAACCAGACACTGGAATCAATATTAGTGATGGTGTCATACTGAGTTTATGACCCATGATCAGCCAAATATTGGTTACCCATAGTTGAATATTCTAGAAGAAAGGAGGGCACAAATGTATATTTTTATGGTCCATCTACTTCTCATATGTTCATCATATCGTAGCATGACTCGCATCTT
>NW_006329007.1:0-319 GCF_000327345.1 Myotis davidii
TAAAAGCTGTTCTTGAGGACATAATGGTTTCTCTCCAACCAATGAGGAGCAGATGTGAGGCAGCATCACTTGTCTCCAGCAAACTGGCTCACTAAGAAGGCCAACAAGAAGCCTAGAGCTGCAACTAGGGGGAAATGGTGCATAAAATACACATATCAAGAAATGTGTAGAATCATTAAAACATTACAAACATCTGTGAGGTAATATAGAAAAATAGTTAATGGAACGAAGTCCCATATTCTAACATTTAAAGTAATAATCAAATCCACTGGACTTTACAGAGCTAACCATGTGAATGCAAAGAACTATCCAGAAGGAT
>NW_006329008.1:0-319 GCF_000327345.1 Myotis davidii
TATATATGTATATATATATATATATATATCCCAGATGCTTTTAATTGATATTTTGCCTAAAATATGAAACAGTTCTAGGGATCAATAAGGCGTATTAACATATGAAGTCATACAAGATATCCATTATGATTAAATAAGAGATTTCCCACCAAAGCTTCAAAGGAATTTAAAATACTTGACAGTTTTAAATTTGTGAATAGAAGGTGGTTTAAAACAATTTAAGAATGCAAGAAGCACCTATAACCATTAACCTTATAAAACTATTCTAATAAAGAATACTTAGTGTTAAAAATTAGCCCTAGCCGGCTTGGCTCAGTGG
>NW_006329009.1:0-319 GCF_000327345.1 Myotis davidii
CGGGGTTGATGCATGACCTGCTCTCTGGCCCTCGCACACTTCGATGGTCATGGCGGGGGCCAAGGATTGCTTTCTGGACTGTCATCTGGCCCAACCGCCTATGATCGCCATGGTGAGGGTCTGTGGTGGTTGCCTGGCCTGCGCCCTGGCCCTCCTGCCTACGATAGCCACGGTGGGGGTCCAGGATTGCTGCCTGGCTTGCACTCTGGCCATCCTCCTCTCCGATCCCCATGGTGATCGCCAGGAACAGGCCAGCCAGCAACCTCAGCACCTGGGAGTCCGAGGTTGCTTCCTGGCCTGCAACACCGCACTCCGATCG
>NW_006329010.1:0-319 GCF_000327345.1 Myotis davidii
TCCTCCCTTCCTTCCCTATCAACTTCCCTCATTCTATTATTTTTTCATTTCTTCCTTTTTGTTTCTACAAAACATTGTTACTCTATCACATCTGCTGGAAACTGGTAATTTTGAAAGATCCAAATGTCAATAATTACAAGACCCTACCTGCATGGAGCTTTAATTGTACTTAACGTAAGTGCTGGAGGACAAAAATCATAGGATATTAAATCAGATGGGCCTGGCTCAGCTGGTGTTGCTCAGTCTGAGCATCCAGCTATGAGCCAGGAGGTCCTGGTGATAATGATTTGATTCCTGGTCAAGGGCACATACCCTGGTT
>NW_006329011.1:0-319 GCF_000327345.1 Myotis davidii
CCTGCTAATGCCTCATACAGGTTCTTCAGGAAGTCTTCTAGGAGAAAGTGTTGTTACCAAAGGATATGACAGCCTCGTGTGTTATTACCCCTGAAAACGTTCCAGTAAAACAAGATATGAAGGTGAAAGAAAGTGATATTGATCATCCTGATCCTGTGCATGAGTGGGCTAGTGTGTTTGTGGGGCGGGGGGAGAGTGGGGGGTCTTAGTTTATAATGAAATAAACCATTTAATTTTCTATTTAATTTTAAATAGAAAACAGCCTACAACATAGGATATAAAAATATTTTTGGCCCTAACCAGTTTGGCTCAGTGGATA
>NW_006329012.1:0-319 GCF_000327345.1 Myotis davidii
AACGGCAGCCTCTACCTTCAAAGACTTTGAGCTGGCATCCACCCAGCAGAGGCCTGACATGGTACTGCAGCAGCGGTTTCGGGGACTGCGGACTGAGAATCGGACAAAAGACGTCCTGACCAAACCAAGGACCAACCGCCTTGTGAAACTGGCGGTGATGGGGCTGACGGTGGCGCTGGGAGCAGCCGCGCTGGCTGTGGTGAAGAGTGCCCTGGAGTGGGCCCCTAAGTTCCAGCTGCAGCTGTTCCCCTAAACGCCAGGGAAGACCCTCCCTCTGGCACTGCGTGAGGTCTCGCCCTCCATGAAGGATGGGGCGGGG
>NW_006329013.1:0-319 GCF_000327345.1 Myotis davidii
TGCTCCATTTTACCAGGTGGACTCCACAAAAATTCAAATACTGATGCCTAAAACTGCTAGGCATAGTTTTGCTCTGTATGTGCTAGAAAAACAAAAGCATTCTTTCAACCTCAGTGCTAAACGGATTTCACACATAGTGTCTACCATCATGTAGTTAGCCAGCCCTTCTCAAACTTTCTAAAGTGCATAGTCACCTGGGGATCTTTTAAAATGTAGATCTTGATTCAGCAGGGCTGAGTGAAGCAGTGAATCTGCATTTCTAACAAGCTCCCAGGTGATCCTGGGTGCTGTCTGTGTTCTTCACCTGAACTAGCAAGGG
>NW_006329014.1:0-319 GCF_000327345.1 Myotis davidii
TACTTAGGACTGGTGTCCGCTCTCTAGCCGAGCTGGTCAGGGTCCAAGAGAAAAATACTTAATACATTACCTCAAGCCTTTAGAACACTTCCACACAGGCTATGGACTCTGGAGACACACAGTGAGCACATACCAGTGAGACTTCAGGCAACTCTTTCCGCAAGAGCCTGAACACCAGTCACATACACAAAAGCTTGCACGATGAAGCAGTGGGTGAGTCACATTACCAATCTGTGATGAGACTTCATCCAAAAATAAGAAACTAACATTGAAGACCCAAGGGTCCTGGGGGGCTGTTTCTCTCTTTTCCATGTCCCGC
>NW_006329015.1:0-319 GCF_000327345.1 Myotis davidii
AAAAAATATAAGAATTTAAGGTTATATATCTCAAGAAGGACCTTGTATATAGACTTGTCTATATTGTCTCCCTTATAGGGTTAGATCAATTTTAAACTAAATTATACCTTTTAAACTTCAAAAGTTGGGTATAGCAATAAACATTTATTTCCACAAGTACTTACTACTCAAATAATGAATACATATGCAGAATCACTGGATTTTAATACCTCACATGAAAACAGTTGAGCTAGAGAATGCTGTGTAGTTTAAGATCCCTCAGGGGTGAATAATTTTAAATCAATAGCTTCAGATATTATGCTTCTGAAATATAGCCCCT
>NW_006329016.1:0-319 GCF_000327345.1 Myotis davidii
GCAGCTCCTGCATTGAGCGTCTGTTCCCTGGTGTTCAGTGTGCGTCATAGCTAATGGTCAACCAGTCATTCTGGTTGTCCCACTGTTTGGTGCCTGGGCTTTTACATATATAGATTCATCTTCTAACTGATGATTTTTTGAAAATGACTGTGAAAGGACAGAAATGATAATTCAAAGAGATTATAGTGAGAAAGATGAAACCTGTAGTGTGGGAGAGACACAGAGGAAACAGGAATAAACTTCCCAGTTGCAACCCCTTCTCTTCTATACTGAGTTAATCAAAACACCAGAGATCCCACATCTTTGGAATATCACAGTG
>NW_006329017.1:0-319 GCF_000327345.1 Myotis davidii
TCAGCACGCAAAGATTATTTGTTGAAGACCAGATTCTACAGTGCTCAATATGACAGTAACTGATGCAGAGTTCTTGCTTACCAGAACGCCGCATCAGTTTTATATTGATTCAACGTTGCAGCAATGTTTTTCAGATTACGGTGAAACGCGGTTGCTAAACAATGGTGATTAAAACCTGATGTTATTTTGAATGTTGATGGCGGTGTTTAGCCTTTATTGTTATTTGAATACCTTTGTAGTGTCCATAATTTTGTCACCCCCTGTAACGTTTTGCTTACGCATCTAGCTGATATAGGTTTACGTAAGGCATGGTTGTATG